>NC_058087.1:33125763-33351000 GCF_014858855.1 Bufo gargarizans
ATATAGTAATTTCCCCCAAACTGCCCCCATATAGTAATTTCCCCCACACTGCCCTTTATAGTAATTTCCCCCACCCTGCCCCCATAGAGTAGTTTCCCCCACACTGCCCCAATATAGTAATTTCCCTCATACTGCCCCCATATAGTAGTTTCCCCCACACTGCCCCCATATAGTAATTTCCCCCACACTGCCCCATGTAGTAATTTCCCTCATACTGCCCCATATAGTAATTTCCCTCATACTGCCCCATATAGTAATTTCCCCCACACTGCCCCCATAGAATAGTTTCCCCCACACTGCCCCCATAGAATAGTTTCCCCCACACTGCTCCCATATAGTAATTTTTCCCACACTGCCCCATATACAGTCCTGATCATAAGTTTAAGACCACTTGAAAAATGGCAAAAAAAATCCTATTTAGCACGGCTGGATCTTAACAAGGTTCCAAGTAGAGCTTCAACATGCAACAAGAAGAAATGGGAGTGAGACACAACATTTTTTGAACATTCAATTTAATGAAAACAACGAATAAACTGATACAGGCTGTTTTTCAGCTGATCAAAGTTTAGGACCACATGCCTTTAAAAGGTCAAATCTGTGCACAGATGTGGATTCATTGTCATTTTCTGTCGGGTAGTCACACGTTGTGATGGCAAAGGCAAAAAAACTCTCCCTTTTTGAACGTGGTTGGGTTGTAGAACTGCATAAGCAGGGTCTCTCACAGCGCGCCATCGCTGCTGAGGTGGGACGCAGTAAGACAGTCATTTGGAATTTCTTAAATGATCCTGAGGGTTATGGAACAAAAAAGTCAAGTGGAAGACCCAAAAAAATGTCACCAGCACTGAGCCGGAGGATCCAATTGGCTGTCCATCAAGACACTGGACGATCCTCGACCCAAATTAAGACCCTTACTGGTGCTGACTGCAGCCCCATAACCATCAGACGGCATCTGAGACTGAAGGGCTTCAAAAACAAAAAACGTCTTCAAAGACCTTGTCTCCTTGAACGCCACAGAACTGCTCATTTGGACTTTGCAAGAGAGCACCAAACATGGGACATTCAAAGGTGGAAGAAAGTTTTATTCTCTGATGAGAAAAAATGTAACCTTGATGGTCCTAATGGTTTCCAACGTTACTGGCATGACAAGCAGATCCCACCTGAGAGGTTTTCTACGCGCCACAGTGGAGGGGGCGCCATAATGGTCTGGGGTGCTTTTTCCTTCAGTGGAACAATGGAGCTTCAGGAAGTGCAGGGGCGTCAAACGGCCGCTGGCTATGTCCATGTGCAGAGAGCATTCCTCATGACTGAGGGCCCTCGTCTGTGTGGTAACGACTGGGTTTTTCAACAGGACAACGCTACAGTACACAATGCCCGCAGGACAAGGGACTTCTTCCAGGAGAATAACATTACTCTTTTGGCCCATCCTGCGTGTTCCCCTGATCTAAATCCAATTGAGAACCTTTGGGGATGGATGGCAAGGGAAGTTTACAAAAATGGACAACAGTTCCAGACAGTAGATGGCCTTCGTGCGGCCATCTTCACCACTTGGAGAAATGTTCCCACTCACCTCATGGAAACGCTTGCATCAAGCATGCTGAAACTAATTTTTGAAGTGATAAACAATAACGGCGGAGCTACTCATTACTGAGTTCATGTTTGGAAGTTGGATTTCTGTTTTTGGGGGGTTTAGTTTTTTTTTTGAGGTGTGGTCCTAAACTTTTGATCAGCTGAAAAACAGCCTGTTTCAGTTTATTCGTTGTTTTCATTAAATTGAATGCTCAAAAAATGTTTTGTCTCCCTCCCATTTCTTCTTGTTGCATGTTGAAGCTCTACTTGGAACCTTGTTAAGATCCAGCCATGCTAAATAGGATTTTTTGCCATTTTTCAAGTGGTCTTAAACTTTTGATCAGGACTGTAAAATATACCCGACACCACCCCATATAGCAATTTCCCCCACACTGCCCCATATAGTAATTTCCCCCACACTGCCCCCACATAGTAATTCCCTCCACACTGCCCCATATAGTATTTACCCCTCACTGCCCCATATAGTATTTACCCCCACACTGCCCCATATAGTAATTTCCCCCACACTACCCCCATGTAGTAGTTTGCCCCCACACTGCCCCCCCCACAAATTAATTTGTCCCCCACCTTCAGCCCCATTAATTAATTTGCCCCCATGTAATAATTTTCCCCCAATGTCCCTGCAGTAATATGACCTCCTCTGTCCCCCAAAGTTGTCACACACACAAAAAATAAATAAAGGCTAATACCTGTGTCTGGGTACGCCTGAGCTGGGTACGCCTGAGCTGGGCTTTTACTACCACATAGGCCTCAGGCCTACTAGGCCTCAAGCCTAGGACGTTGTTAGGCTTCATGCACACGGCCGTTGTTTTGGTCCGCATCCGAGCCGCAGTTTTGGCGGCTAGGATGTGGACCCATTCACTTCAAATGTGGTCCGCAAAAAAAATATAGCCTGTCCTATTCTTGTCCGCGTTTTGCGGGCAAAAATAGGCAGTTATATTAATGGCTGTCCGTGCCGTTCCGCAAATTGAGGAACGCACACGGACGCCATCTGTGTTTTGCGGATCCGCAATTTTCGGACCGCAAAACACACAACGGTAGTGTGCATGAAGCCTTAGGCAGCAGGGCAGGGAACTATGTTCTCCTGTGCCACGCCGCAGTATGTATGAGCATTGGGCCCCCCAGCGATGCCGGGCCCAGGGCTGCCAACCAAAACGCCCCTATGATAATCTGCCATTGTATCCATCCATCCCCTATCTATCTATCATCTCTTATTTCCCATCTGTCTGTCTTTCTGTCTGTTGGGGGCCGCAGTCTATCAGGTTTACATCATTTGCCATTTATGTGACTCAATAATATTTGTAGCTCTCCATATGTTGTAAAACTACTATTCCCAGCAAGCTGGGGGTTGTAGTTTTTGAACAGCACGTTACCCATTGCTGTAGACGATGGAAATACCAAAAAGATTAACTAGTGAGTCTGGACTAAGGAGATTTAGGCTGGAATTCTATACGGGTCTCTCTTTCTTAAAATGCTTTGTCACAGTTTTTCCTAGAAATGTAACAAGGATCCGTCCAAAACCGAATATTCCAGCGTCTGTAACCCAAGAACCAGGGCAAGCGAACAATGTGGCAGTGTCCATTCAGTGGAGCTCTCGATGGCCGGGATTCCTATCAGCCAGTAGGATTCAGTTACTACTGTATGTGCACAGCTTTCCAGTGTAGAAGTGATTAAGCTCCTACCAGCTGCAAAACCTCCATGCATTTGCCCAGTGGGCTTTCATTAAGCCAGTTAAGAGAGCGGGAGGGTGAAATTTAAGCAGGTGCCGAAAATGTTCCCCCCCCCACCACCACCACCACAACCACCAGGCCTATTCAGACTGTGACGTCTGGGACATTTCTTTCTTGCAAAGTTTTCAGATGGCAAAAATAGAGCAAATGAATGAAATGTGCATTACAGTCACTGACAGGTAAAAAGACAGAGGCAAACCAGAAGCAAGTAACATCCAACATACAAAGTATCCAATAAGAGGAACAGCAAGCATGAGCAGTGCACAAAGTATGTCAGACGCATCACGATGTGCATGCTTATACTGATACCACACCTTACAATGCAGAAGACAATGACAGGAGACACATCCATGAAATGTAACAAAACTGTGAGCGATAAGTCACATTGAGTAACTAACCACATAGAGTATGAAATCTCACGACTGTAGAAAAAGGGCAGTCAGATGTGAAGATGCTCAGCCAGAGGAGCAACCACTGATGTACTTATATTCTCATACTGTGCAGGCAGTATTATAGTAGTATATATAGGAACAGTATTATAGTAGTTATATTCTTGTACATAGGAGGCAGTATTATAGTAGTTATATTCTTGTACATAGGAGCAGTATTATAGTAGTTATATTCTTGTACATAGGAGCAGTATTATAGTATATATATTATTGTGCATTGGAGCAGTATTATAGTAGTTATATTCTTGTACATAGGAGCAGTATTGTAGCAGTTATATTCTTGTATAGGAGCAGTATTATAGTAGTTATATTCTTGTACATTGGAGCAGTATTATAGTATATATATATTATTGTACATTGGAGCAGTATTGTAGTAGTTATATTCTTGTATAGGAGCAGTATTATAGTAGTTATATTCTTGTACATAGGAGAAGTATTATAGTAGTTATATTCTTGTACATAGGAGCAGTATTATAGTAGTTATATTATTGTACATAGGAGCAGTATTATAGTAGTTATATTCTTGCACATAGGAGGCAGTATTATAGCAGTTATATTCTTGTATATAGGAGCAGTATTATAGTAGTTATATTCTTGTACATAGGAGCAGTATTATAGTAGTTATATTCTTGTACATAGGAGCAGTATTATAGTAGTTATATTCTCGTACATTGGAGCAGTATTATAGTAGTTATATTCTTGTACATAGGAGCAGTATTATAGTATATATATTATTGTGCATTGGAGCAGTATTGTAGCAGTTATATTCTTGTATAGGAGCAGTATTATAGTAGTTATATTCTTGTACATAGGAGAAGTATTATAGTAGTTATATCCTTGTACATAGGAGGCAGTATTATAGTAGTTATATTCTTGTATATAGGAGCAGTATTATAGTAGTTATATTATTGTACATAGAAGCAGTATTATAGTAGTTATATTCTTGTACATAGGAGAAGTATTATAGTAGTTATATCCTTGTACATAGGAGCAGTATTATAGTAGTTATATTATTGTACATAGGAGCAGTATTATAGTAGTTATAGTCTTGTACATTGGAGCAGTATTATAGCAGTTATATTCTTGTATATAGGAGCAGTATTATAGTAGTTATATTCTTGTACATAGGAGCAGTATTATAGTAGTTATATTCTTGTACATAGGAGCAGTATTATAGTAGTTATATTCTTGTACATAGGAGCAGTATTATAGTAGTTATATTCTTAACCAAATTTCTTTTTATTGAAAGAAAAATCAAGGCCATAGCCCACACATGACAGTACAATGATGGCAATAGGATACAAGATAGACATCCAGCATACATGTCAAGTGCAAACAGTACCAGCTGTCATTGACAATAATCATACAAAGAAATCAAAGAAAGAGAAAAAAGGGGGAAAAGAGGACCTCAGGAGGGGAGGGAGGGGAGGGAAACAAGGAAGGGATACACATCTGCTCCATCAAGTAAAATTTCTGTAAACTTTCCATGGAGACCACAATTTCAAGAAGCGAGAGCGTGAGTTAGTCTCCCAATGCGCTAGCTCCTCGAAACGGTAGAGCTGGTCCACCTTCTCAGACCACATAAGGGCAGTCGGCGGGGAATCGTTCTTCCACAAAAAGGGTATGATCAACCTAGCCGCTGTGAGCAACATCGTTGGAAGGTCATGTTTGGTGGGTGTAAGGGACTTGTTTGGGCACCATAAAAGAATGAGCTTAACATCTAGTGATATCTCAGTATTACATATTTGGTTGATTAGGGCCTCAACCTCGCTCCAGAACGGCCGGATCTTAAGACAAAACCACCAAATATGTGATAGGGATCCAGTGTCTGTGCCGCATCTCCAACATTTTTCGGAGACCTCTGGGTTCAGTTTATGTATAAATTCAGGTGTTTTGTACCACCTGCAGAGAAGTTTAAATGAGTTCTCCTGGATTCTCACACAACGGCTGAAACCGTGCGAATGAGCCAGAATAAACGCCCTCTCTGGGTCCGTGAAGGCTACGGAGAGTTCACGTTCCCATGACGCCATGAAACGAAGCTCCGGGGGCAGGGAGGAGAGCAACTCTTTATACATCTGAGATAACGGCCGAATAGGAGGCTTAGTAGTCAGAACCTTCTTTTCAAGCCAGGAAGGGGAGCCACTACTCAAAAGGAGTCCAACACAAAGTTTGGTATCCCTCTGGAAGTTCGCTAGATGGAAAAAGGGGGCAGCTTTGACCACAGGGAGGTCCATTACTGAATCCCAGTGCCAGCTACCGTCCGGGAGAAGGACATCCCGCAGAGCAGTGTCAGCGAGCTTAGACCAAATCCCGGAGGGGCGTGACACAGCAGGGTGTAGGTGACATTGAAGAAGTCTAAGCGGCATACAAGCGTTCGGGAAGCTAAAAGTACGGGATTGGATCATTTTAGACCACTCCACCAACATGCCTTTCCAAACCGGGGATGTATAACAATGATTAGCTGAAACAGGCCTTATACCCCACATAGCTAACAGTTCCTGGTCAGTCAAAAGAGCTTTTTCAAGACGGGAACAAAGGGAATTGGACTGGTGAGACATAATATTAACACATCTACCTAGCTGTACAGCGGTGTAGTAAAGCTTGACATCTGGCATCCCAAAACCCCCTAATGTCTTATCCCTAGTAAGCACAGAGTAGGCAATGCGTGGCGATTTGCCATTCCATAGGAAGCGTGTGAACACCCTGCGGACTTCAGTAAAGTAGGAATTCGGGAGCCAAATAGGGAGGGATTGCAGCAAGTATAAAAATTTGGGGAGAATAAAGGTCTTGATGTAGTTTTTACGGCCAACCCAGGAAACAAACGGGAGTTTCAGGTTCTGTAAATGTGAGCGAACATTTTGCAGAAGCGGCATAAAGTTAAGGGAAATGAGATCCTGAACATTAGCTGAAATATGCGTCCCCAAGTACACAATGTCTCTAGAGGCCCAAGAAAAAGGAGTTGCACGCTTAAGAGCAGTGATTACCGTTTGTGGACATGATATATTGAGAGCCATGGATTTCCCATAATTAATTTTAAAATTCGAAACGAACCCAAAATCTTCAAATACATTCAGCAACCTGGGCAAGGCTTCCTTGGGGTTCGATGTCATAACTAAAAGGTCATCCGCGAATGCTGCAGCAACGTGAGTACAGGAACCGATACGTAGACCCTCAATCATTGGGTCCAACCGAATCTTACAAAGTAGGGTCTCCATCACCAGAACGAACAATGCAGGAGATAAGGGACACCCCTGCCTCGTCCCGTTAGTGATGCGAAATGGCGGCGATAGTGTACCATTCACTTTGACCATGGCAGAGGGGGCCGAGTATAACGTATAGATAGCTTTAATAAACTGGTCCGGTAAACCGAACCTCGACAGGGCCTCGGACATAAAGTGCCAGCTGACCCTGTCGAAGGCCTTCTCCGCATCCGTGCTCACCAACACCAAGGGCTTAGCTGATCGTTTGGCCCAGTTAACAAGCTGAAGGAGCCTTATGGTGTTCTCAGACCCCTGTCTGCCATGGACAAAACCCACCTGGTCCTCATGAATGATGTCGGGTAACACATCCTGGAGCCTAGTAGCTAGGATCTTCGCCCACCATTTCACATCACAATTAAGCAAAGAGATCGGCCTGTAGTTGCTGCAGCATGTCGGATCCTTATTCTCCTTATGCAAGATCGTAATATGCGCCATCAAGGAGTGGGGAGCCAAAGAGCCCCCAGTGAGGAGGTGGTTGCACAGGTCCCTGAAACGAGGAATTAAAACATCTTTAAAGGACTTAAAATAAGCGATAGAAAACCCATCCGGGCCTGGACTCTTGCCCGAGGGGATGGACATGAGAACCTTATGGATCTCTGAATCGGTGACTGGTCTAGTCAGCTGGGATGCCTTGAGAGAGGATATGGAAGGGAGGTCTAGATTCTGCAGGAATTTATTTGTGGCTTCAGAAATATCAGTAGCAGCAGCACCCTCTGGGGGGGGCAGGTTGTAGAGCGCCTCATAAAAAGTACAGAAGGCCTTAGCTATATCTGGGGTGGATTTATATACTTTGCCTTTGGGGTCCTTAATAGAGGAAACAAAGGAGTCAGAGAACTGCTTCTTGGCAATCGCCGACATCAGTCTGTTTCCTCTATCCCCATGAGCATAGGCTTTAAATCGGGAGCGTAGGATCAGCTTAGCAGAGGTTACATTTAAAAGATTTTTCAAATGTACCCTAGCCTCAGTGAGTTCCGCCAAAATGGCCTTAGCCTGAGATTCCTTGTGAGAGGACTCAAGGCGAGCAATTTTCGCCAGTAAAGCATCTAAAGCCTGTGTCCTACGCTTTTTCACATAAGCCCCTAACGCTATAAGTTCCCCTCTTATGACTACCTTATGCGTCTCCCATAAAGTGGAAGGGGAAGGAGGCGACTCCGTTGTGTCATTGAGCACAAAAAACTAAGAAAGCGAGGCCCTGATTTTGCGAGCGTGGGTAGGATCCAAAATCAGGGTGTCGTTCAGACGCCAGATGCGTTCTTTCCTCTTTGATCCGGACAGGGAGAAATTAATGATGACAGGCGCATGGTCGGACAATGTGATACTACCAATCCGGGCCTCAGAGACATTGCGTATATGTGAGTCAGACATGGAACAGGTAATCTAACCTATGGAATGACATCTTAGCATGTGAATAAAAGGTATAATCACGGCCATTAGGGTTCATAGTACGCCAAACATCAAGAACCTTCAATTTCCGTAGGGAAGATTTAAGCCTTCTCAAGAGCCTGTAGGACACAGACGGTCTCCCCAATGATGTGTCAACAGCTGGTTCTAGAGCCACATTGAAGTCGCCCCCCAGAACCAACAACCCATCAGTGAAAGCTGATAAGGAGGCAAGGGTCTGAACGAGCCATGGTACTTGGCCTCTGTTAGGCGCATAGAGATTGGCGAACGTAACCGGCGAGTCACCAATTACACCCTTTACAAAAATAAACCTGCCCTCAGGGTCCGCTGAAGTATCTGCATGTTTAAAGGGGAGGTTTTTGTGTATAGCTATACTAACTCCTCTACTAGCGGAATCATGTGTACTGTGAAACCACTGAACAAACCTCTTAGGAGGAAGCCGAGGGATCTTATTCGTTCTAAAATGCGTCTCCTGGAGGAAGACCACCGAGACCTTATCCTTCAGAAGAAGGGAAATGGTGTGAGACCGTTTGCATGGCTCGTTCAGCCCGTGCGCATTCAGGGAGGCGACCACAATCGATGACATGATACAATCCGTATTAAGCAGAGAGAACACAAATCACTCATGAAAATGTCTAACAGAGTATAGCATATATGAGCAGAGAGAGGGAGGGAGGGAAAGGGAAAACATGTAAAATAAAATAAATTAAGAAAAATAACCAACAACATAGTGGGCCGGTAAAAAACCAGCTCAGATGCAACATACATCTAAAAGAAAGGTAGGTGTTCACCTATCACCATCCAAGACAGGGTTGGAGTGGCGAGGGGGCAAGTGAGACACCTCTAGGTCTACTACAAAAACGAAGACCAAAAAACATAAAATGCTTCCAGCACCGGAAACGATCCGGCCATTCCCCTGCATTTGGGGGGGAAAGAAAAAATGCCCACTGAGAGGCATGATCCCAAAACATGAGAAAAGAGTCCCGAATAAAGCGTGACTGGTTGTAAAAAAAAAAAAAAAAAACTCTAGGACCAAAAAACATCATATTCTGTAAAAAGCAAAGCGAACCAAAAAGAAGGCCTTAACCCTCCATGTAAACACAAGGCTGTGAAGTCGGGAGACAGTCATCTCTCACATAGGAACAGAAGGCAAGGCACGGTAACGGCAGCCCTTGCTAACAGGCAAAAATAATCAACGGCACCTTGTCCTGGGCTCAAGTGAGGGCCCTGTCCATCTTGCTGCGACTCATGCGATCCGACTTGCCTGCAGAGGCCGTCTGCCAAGGAGACACCCGCGGCGGGACAGGTAAGGGGCCATCTTGGTCGGCTGGTAGCCACGAGGGAATCTCCACCGGAGGGACATCTAGGGACCTCCAAACTGATTCCAGGTCCGCAGGTGACCGTACTGTAAGCAGCTTCCCGTTCCTGGAGACAGCTAGACCAAACGGATAGAGCCACCGGAACGGAGTCGACGTCTTCCTAAGAACTTCAAGGAGAGGCTTGAATAAGCGACGTTTAGCCAGGGTGGAAGGCGCCAGATCCTGGAACATCTGTATCTGTGCGTTTTCGTACTCCAACACCTCCATCTCACGTTGCCTTTTTAAGAGAGCTGCGGTATCAATGTAGCTCAATAGGCCGCAAATCACGTCACGTGGCGGCTCTTGTGGTTTAGGCCTAGGGCGCAGCGCCCTGTGTATGCGTTCCACCACGATCCCTTCCGCTCTGTCTGGCCCCAGCATGGTGGAGAACAACTCGCGCGCCACAGTCGGTAAGGCCTCTGCTGCTATCGATTCAGGTAGGCCGCGTATGCGGATGTTGCGCCGGCGGCTCCGGTTCTCTTGGTCCTCCAGTTTCAGGAAGGCCTCATTTAGTAGGGCTTTATGGGACGCTAGTACTTCTGACGCTTTACCTTCATAGGTTAAGATGGCGTCCTGCGTACCCTCCAGCGTGACCACTCTCTGGCCTAAGTGCTTCATGTCGTCCTTAATGTCCGCCAAGTCTTGCTAAAGAGGCGTAAGGGCCGATTCAAGGACCCGACGAAGGGTCCGCTCCGACAGAGGCGGATCTCTGGGCCTCCTGTCTGAGGTATCGGAGCCGCTGCCCGCATCGGACAGCTCTCCTGCATCAGAGTCCTGTGCAATAGACGCCGCCATGTTGGCGCCTTTCTGAGCGGCAGCTCTCGGCGTTTTCCGGAGAAATTTCTCCATTTCAGGCTGTCTGGAGCGCTGTGGAGTGGACTCTGAACTTCCTCTTGTCTTTTCTTTGCCAGGTTTCCCCATAATCAGGTAAAATCCAAGCTTTTATAGGGTAAATGAGCCGGAATGCTGGAGGAGCTCAAGCTCGTGCGGCCATTCAGCAGCGTGGCTCGGCTCCGCCCCCTATAGTAGTTATATTCTTGTACATTGGAGCAGTATTATAGCAGTTATAGTCTTGTATATAGGAGCAGTATTATAGTAGTTATATTCTCGTACATGGGAGACAGTATTATAGTAGTTATATTCTCGTACATAGGAGGCAGTATTATAGTAGTTATATTCTTGTACATTGGAGCAGTATTATAGCAGTTATATTCTTGTACATAGGAGCAGTATTATAGTAGTTATATTCTTGTACATAGGAGCAGTATTATAGTAGTTATATTCTTGTACATAGGAGCAGTATTATAGTAGTTATATTCTTGTATATAGGAGCAGTATTATAGTAGTTATATTCTCGTACATAGGAGAAGTATTATAGTAGTTATATCCTTGTACATAGGAGGCAGTATTATAGTAGTTATATTCTTGTATATAGGAGGAGTATTATAGTAGTTATATTCTTGTACATAGGAGCAGTATTATAGTAGTTATATTCTTGTACATAGGAGCAGTATTATAGTAGTTATATTCTTGTATATAGGAGCAGTATAATAGTAGTTATATTCTCGTACATGGGAGACAGTATTATAGTAGTTATATTCTTGTACATTGGAGCAGTATTATAGTAGTTATATTCTTGTACATAGGAGCAGTATTATAGTAGTTATATTCTTGTATATAGGAGCAGTATAATAGTAGTTATATTCTCGTACATGGGAGACAGTATTATAGTAGTTATATTCTTGTACATAGGAGCAGTATTATAGTAGTTATATTCTTGTACATAGGAGCAGTATTATAGTAGTTATATTCTTGTATATAGGAGCAGTATAATAGTAGTTATATTCTCGTACATGGGAGACAGTATTATAGTAGTTATATTCTTGTACATAGGAGCAGTATTATAGTAGTTATATTCTTGTACATAGGGGCAGTATTATAGTAGTTATATTCCTGTACATAGGAGCAGTATTATAGTAGTTATATCCTTGTACATAGGAGCAGTATTATGGTAGTTATATTCTTGTACATAGGGGCAGTATTATAGTAGTTATATTCCTGTACATAGGAGCAGTATTATAGTAGTTATATTCTTGTACATAGGAGGCAGTATTATAGTAGTTATATTCTTGTACATAGAAGGCAGTATTATAGTAGTTATATCCTTATACATAGGAGTAGTATTATAGTAGTTATATTCTTGTACATAGGAGCAGTATTATAGTAGTTATATTCTTGTATATAGGAGCAGTATTATAGTAGTTATATTCTTGTACATAGGAGGCAGTATTATAGTAGATATATTCTCGTACATGGGAGACAGTATTATAGTAGTTATATTCTTGTACATAGGAGCAGTATTATAGTAGTTATATTCTCGTACATGGGAGACAGTATTATAGTAGTTATATTCTTGTACATTGGAGCAGTATTATAGCAGTCATATTCTTGTACATAGGAGGCAATATTTATTAGTATAAACAAACATAATAATACATGCAATCGGAATGAACAGAAAGAATTTACCAGCCATTTACCAGAAATCATACATATCCAACAGTATAAATAATAATGAAAATAACTTTAACTCAACAATAGTCCATCGCTGGTAAAGGAAAAGAAAGTATATAAATCAGTAATAAACACAATTCCATTATGAAGATAAGTCCACATCCATATATAAGCAAAACTTTGTGGCACTGTCATACCTTTTGCCGCTTTGTTAGACCCGCAACTTGGATATTCATCTAACAATGCGGCACAAGGTATGAATTGCTTCTACCCACCATTACCAGTTTCTAATACATGCCTGCTGTATACCCCCACATATAGACCTAGGAGAGTATCTGTCTCCACATGTCCTTTTTGTTATATACTCTGCTTTATACTATTATCAGCTAGGTTGTATATAAATCCGCTCATCCCTTTTGCCTACTCACTTGTCCCTCCTATTCTATACATCTACATCCATGTTCCACTAATATGGATAAGTCGACCTCCAGCTCAGCCGGTGACAAAATGACAAAAAAAAGAAAATGACAATGTATGAATATGATAATGCCTCTGTGATGTTGCCTCAGACTTTTTATGTACGTTGTGGACTTTCCTTCATCTGGACATTATGTCCGTTAACATGATTCCAGCTAATGTACTTCTATTATGGGACCCGACCGGTACTCCTGGATCTATGATTGATGATTGACTATTGATTGACATGTGGAAAGAATCTTCTGGATCTCATTTATCATGTATCATGTTTTTCCCCTTTTTTCATTTGCCATGGTATATTTAAATTTATATTTATATCTATTATTTGATTATATTATTTTTCTCTTACTGTAGTCTAATGAAGGCCAATGTGTGGCGGAAACGTCACATTGTATACAGCTGCAACACCAATTAAAAAATCCTTTTCTTGCATCATAATCGCTGAAGTTTCTATGCTTATGATAAGTCCACATCCACCAGATGTACAGTCGTGGCCAAAAGTTTTGAGAATTACATAAATATTGGAAATTGGAAAAGTTCCTTCTTAAGTTTTTATATTAGCAATTTGCATCTACTCCAGAATGTTATGAAGAGTGATCAGATGAATTGCATAGTCCTTCTTTGCCATTAAAATTAACTTAAAGGGAACCTGTCACCTGAAAAACGCATATTAAACTGACCACAGTACCTTACAGTATCCCCCAGTGTGTTGCTAATCAGGTATTTCTTTCCTCTTCATACTTGTTAAAAACGCAGTTTTAATTTCGGTTGGCGCTTTCTCCGAGTCAGGCTTGAAGTCAAGGGGGCAGCGGCCTCCTTGCTTCAAGTAAAGCTAAGCCCACCCCTCACCCCTCCTCTCTACAATTAGATGGACAGCGATTGATATTTCTCTATCCAGATATTCCTTTTGGGCCTGGGATATCTTTCTCCAAACAACCTGATCTAAATATGAGTCCAACTCTAATCTTGAATATCGTACCCTAGTTTCATAGAGTTCCTGGAAATACTCCCTAAAAACCTTTTTTGACTCCTTCCGGTGTGGTAATTATTTTGTCCTCATTATCTCTAATTACCCCCAGCCAAGATTTGCTTCTTTGGTTTTTTACAATACCTGCCAAAAATTTTCGTTCTAGTATGCTAGTGGTAGTATTTAATGACTGTTATAATCAGGTACATGGTCCCCTGGTCAATGTCAGGTATACTGGCTGGTACCCCATAGATGATATCTGGGTATGTAAGACACTGCAGTCTGGGGATATTTAACCTGGAGGATACTTCCTGCCATATATTCCGACCTTCCTCGCCAGGGCCGGCTCCAGGTTCATGTGGGCCCTTGGGTGATAAATCCCAGTGTGCCCCCTTGAGGCATTTTTTTACATTCATATGTCCCACTGTGGCTCCCACACAGTATAATGACCCCCACTGGCCCCTATACAGTATAATGACTACTAGTGGCCCTTCACACAGTATAATTTTCAAGAGGGGGGATTTCGTTAGCCATGTTTTTAATCCAATTTCATAGTTTTAGTTATTTTAAAGATATGTATTTGACCTGTATTTGTACTGGCCTGCAGTAAAATTTATATCTATTGACCGTGTAATATACCTTCGGGCACAAAATCACTTGATCTTTTGTGTCTGTTGAATGCCTAATGTTTGGGGACTGTAGTCCAGTGGCCTACAGTAAAATTTTTATCCATTGACCGCATAATGTTCCTCGAACCACATAATCACACTTTCTTTTATCTCAGGTGAATGCCTAATTTTTAAGGCCCGTATTCCCGTGGCCTAAAATAAAAAATTTCTAGGCTCCAACAGGGCACATTTAAGGCTATGGCTATGTCTAATATGCGTATTTCGCTATATTGCTATATATTCTTGTTTTAGAATATTACGAATATTCTAAAAAACGAAGTTATAGCAATATAGCGAATATTCGTAAAATACACATATAGACTGTAATTTAGCTAATATAGTATTATTTTTTTTTATAGTGTAAATTTTTTCCAAATCTGAAGTTCAAAAGAGACAAAAAAAATTAGACTATTATAGTAGTTATATTCTTGTACATAGGAGGTAGTATTATAGTAGTTTTATTCTTGTACATAGGAGCAGTATTATAGTAGTTATATTCTTGTACATAGGAGGTAGTATTATAGTAGTTTTATTCTTGTACATAGGTGGCAGTATTATAGTAGTTATATTCTGGTACATAGGAGCAGAGGTATGCTGTAGTAGGTGTATTTTTTGTACATAGAGTGGTAGAGGACAGTTAAACAATTTGTATACTCTTGCAGCTGGGGAGCAGTTTCATATTTCTCATACTCACTACTCATACCAGTAGGAGAAATGCTAAGTTTCTGCATCAATCACTAGTGCATATTGGCATTTACCACCATTGCTTTTGACAAGAATCTGCTGTAAGGAAACTGTGGAGGAGGTATTAGGTGACATCACAATCTGCATTCCAGACCTACTTCATGTTTTTTTTTTTTGGATGGTGTATTTAATTGACTGTGTAGAAGTTACCCTCAATCGGGGGTGATTACATTTGCTCTACTGATCCAAATTAATAGTAACTCAAGGGTTTTACATGCACGGAAGAAAATAACTGACAAACACTGGGGTCAAAGCAAATTTTCATTTATTCCATGAAGTACAGCAGTTTATAAAGTTAATTTTTACAGCGTTCACCTGAGGGGTTAGGTCATGTGACATTTTTATAGAGCAGATCGTTACGGACGTGGTGATACCTAATATGTATACTTTTTATTATTTATTCAAGTTTTACACAATAATAGCTTTTTTGAAACAAAAAAATGATGTTTTAGTGTCTCCATGCATAGTCTGAGAGCCATAGCTTTTTTTATTTTTTGACCGATTGTCTTAGTGTCTCATTTTTTGCAGGATGAGGTGCCGTTTTGAATGGTACTATTTTGGGGGACATATGCCTTTTTGATCACTTGGTGTTGCACTTTATGTGATGTTAGGTGCCAAAAAATGGCTTTTTTGGCACAGTTTTAAGTTTTTTACGGTGTTCATCCGAGGGGTTAGGTCATGTGATATTTTTATAGAGCTGGTTGTTATGGACACGGCGATACCTAATATGTATCCTTTTTTTATTTTTTATTTAACTTTAACACAATAATAGCTTTTTTGAAACAAATTTTTTTTATTGTGTCCATGTTCTGAGAGCTATATTTTTTTTTTTTTTTTTTTAGCGATTTTCTTATGTAAGGGTTCATTTTTTGCAGGGTGAGGTGATGATTTTATTGGTTCCATTTTGTGGGACATACGCCTTTTTGATCACTTGGTGTTGCACTTTTTGTGATGTAAGGTGACAAAAATTGAATTTTTTGACACAGTTTTTATTTTTTATGGTGTTTATCGGACTGGGTGGATCATGTGATATGTTTATACAGCCGACCGTCACCGATGCGGCAATACCAAATATGTCTAATTTATAAAAAAAAATCTATTTTTAACTTTTTTTATTCCTTACTTGGGGAATTTTAATTTTTTTACATGTGAAACCTTTTTTTTTTTTTTTTATTCAACACTTTTTTATTTATTTTTTTATTTTACACTTTGTGTCCCCCATGAGATCACACAACACCTTTGTGGGACATTTAACTTCACTTGTCCCCCCACTATTGATTTCTCCTATAACTGGGGCTGACATAGTAGTCCCAGTTACAGGGGAAATACACCCCCAGAGAGGCTGTACCGCTGTATACTGTGCTATACAGCCTCAGTGCAGGGCTAATCGAGGTCTGTAGAAGACTCGACAGCTCAATTAAAAAAATAATCACGTTATACCAGCATGGTTCATATCACTATATACCAGGAAATGTATAACTTATACCAACTATACGTACATAGTTATATACAGGAGATGCCCAGGTTATACCAGCATGGTCCATATCACTATATACAAAAAGATGTATAACTTATACCAGCTGTACATATATAATTATATACAGAGGATACCCAGGTTATACCAGCATGGTCCATATTACTATATACAAAAAGATGTATAACTTATACCAGCTGTACATATATAATTATATACAGGGGATACCCAGGTTATACCAGTATGGTCCATATCACTAGATACAAAAAGATGTATAACTTATACCAGCTGTACATGTATAATTATATACAGGAGATACCCAGGTTATACCAGCATGCTCCATATCACTATATACAAGAAGATGTATAACTTATACCAGCTGTACATATATAATTATATACAGGAGATGCCCAGGTTATACCAGCATGCTCCATATCACTATATACAAGAAGATGTATAACTTATACCAGCTGTACATATATAATTATATACAGGACATACCCAGGTTATACCAGCATGCTCCATATCACTATATACAAGAAGATGTATAACTTATACCAGCTGTACATGTATAATTATATACAGGAGATACCCAGGTTATACCAGCATGCTCCATATCACTATATACAAGAAGATGTATAACTTATACCAGCTGTACATATATAATTACATACAGGAGATGCCCAGGTTATACCAGCATGCTCCATATCACTATATACAAGAAGATGTATAACTTATACCAGCTGTACATATATAATTATATACAGGAGATACCCAGGTTATACCAGCATGGTCCATATCACTATATACAAGAAGATGTATAACTTATACCAGCTGTCCATATATAATTATATACAGGAGATGCCCAGGTTATACCAGCATGGTCCATATCACTATATACAAGAAGATGTATAACTTATTCCAGCTGTACATATATCATTATATACAGGGGATACCCAGGTTATACCAGCATGCTCCATATCACTATATACAAGAAGATGTATAACGTATACCAGCTGTACATATATAATTATATACAAAGGATACCCAGGTTATACCAGCATGTTTTTTTTATTATGTGTCTTTGTCGTGATATGGAGTACATACCAATCACTATGCAGTGACGTCTCTTTATGTTCCTTGTAGACTGTTATCTTGGTGTTAAGCTCTGATGCTAATTACAATCCTGTCTTCATCATTAGCAGCTTTGACTTGTGTCATGGTTCATTTTTCAGCCTCAGTGAGACAGGCCATGTATGACAGATAGTTATTTAGTTCCAGTAGAGAATACGATGCGAGGGCCATGTTTGGCTTTAACGTCTCTCAGCTGTTTATTTTAGTAGGATTTACTGTATTATCTTGGTAAATTCGGCTCCTACAAGGCGATCGTATGCTTTGTAATCTCTCTATAATTGTTGGCAAGTATCGCTCACATCTGCTGATGTGTCACTGATGAAAAATACGGTAAAGCATAATTTTTAAAATTTGTTTATAGAAGCGCATTCACCATGTGCCTGTGGAGACAGCAAAAAATAGCAGAGTCTAAATAATGTTGCTGAAAGCTGTTGGCGTCAGGGCAAATGTATGACCGTGGGTCATCAAAATACAATCCACAAATCCATAGCTGTTTATAGGGACGTTAAACTTAATGCAAGCAAAGGCGAGACCCAAGATGCTGGTGAAGGTATCCTAGTGGTGGACTGTTCTCGGTGGTCAGTTGTATTTTGGTAATTATGGTCCAGTAATTGGTGGAGGGATAATACTAGTGGTGGGCTGTCCATGGGGGGCAGTTTTATCATAGTCATCTTGTTTGAGTCACTGTCGGATGGATTCTAGTGGAGGACTGTCTATGGTGGTCAGTTGTATCCTGGTTATCTTGGTCCAGTCACTGGTGGAGGGATCCTAGTAGTGGACTATCCACGGTGGTCAGTTGTAGCATGGTCATCTTGGTCCAGTTACTGGTGGATGGATTCTTGTGATGGACTGTCCACGGTGGTCAGTTGTATCATGTCATCTTGGTCTAGTCATTAGTGAAGGGATCCTAGTGGTGGATGACGGTCTATGGTGGTCAGTCTTATCATGGTCATCATGGTGTAGTCATTGGTAACCTAGCATCATCTCGACTTCCAAATTGTCTATAATTGGTGCACTTAAAAGAAGACTGGAAGTTGGTGAGGGTGAATAGGGAGGTTCAGCCGAGGGGTGTTGGGTGAATATAGATGGACCAGAGTTGGCCAACTATAAGCCCCAGAAGATGGGTGCAACAAGCTAACTTGCCTTTCCCAATGTATTTAGATACAGGATTAGGGTTGAAAACTGAATTTCTGCCCCAGTAAAGGAAAGTGTAGCCATAATTATGTAGCTACAAGGGTAGCTGCAGATGTAGCAGTCACACCAGGTCCTGGCAATTGAAACATTTCAAAGTCCTTCAACAACATAGGAGGACACCAGTTTTATAAATGGGGAGTGGGGTTGGTGGAAAGATGCAGAAGCAGTAGGTGCACCTTTGAGTTGGTTGTCAAAAGTTCCCCTATAAAGAAACATTTCTGGTCCATCTTTATTGGTTGGTCAACATCCAAAGAGGAGTAGTTTTCCTGAAAGTTAAAGCCTTTGGATAAAGAGCACTGTCAATAGGATCAACCCTAATTACCAATTATAATGCCTGGTAGGGTTGAGCCTGTTGATCAGTTAGGGACTGGAAAATATACAGCAGGCAGTCAAGAAAGTAAGTTAGTGTTAGGTTAGAGTCCCAGCAGTCGTGTCTTCAATCAATCGGATATTTATTTCAACAAAGAAATGTCCACAATCCTGGACGCGTTTCGGCTAGCATGCCTTCATCAACAGGTACAGATATATAGAATGACCTAGTTTATATAAGGGAATATACTCCTCCCCTTTTGACAACCTCACCTACTCCCATTACCTACACAGATGATGGGAGGGGTGCATAATTAACAAAGAAAAAACACCCATCATTAACACTACAAGTGGGTCTGTGTCTCAGACTATGCTTCACAATCATATATATGCAAAAAATTATTCTAAACCATGTGTATATTCATATATATATATATATATTTTTTTTTTATATTTTTTATTTTTTTTATATTTTTATGCCATACATTGCCAGGTATAAGATCCCTCACCGAATATTAGAAGTCTGAAAAATAAAAATAAAAACATAAGTATAATGTTAGCTTACTAAATGTCCATAATATTATAATCCCTATTAAGGCCTCTGGGATGTAAGGTATCCAAGGTATGGATCCAATACGCTTCTCTGCGCAACAGCAACTTCTTCAGATCACCTCCTCTCCTAGGTCTTTTGACCTGTTCCAATACTTGAAATCTCAACTGCGCTATCCCATGTTTGCACTGTTCAAAATGAAATGGGATAGGTAACAATAAATTTTTTGTGCGGATGGTAGATTTATGTTTCCCAATGCGATCCCTAATCGTTTGTGTGGTCTCCCCAATATATAATAGGCCACAGGGACACTTTATCAAATATATCACATTGGTAGATTCACATGTGAAAAAACCTTCAATAGAAAAAGGACGCCCACTATGGGGATGAAAAAATGTAGAACCTCTGATTATATGGGAACATTGGGAACAGTGCAAACATGGGAACGTGCCCTTACGTTGTGTCGCTAATACCGATTGTTTCAAGGTCTTCTTTGTGCTTCCAATATCTGAATGTACCAATTTATCCCTGCAACTAGAGTTCTTCTTGTTACATATCAAAGGTGGATTTTTGAACTCTTCAATACTAGGATAAGCCTTCTGCAACAGAGGCCAATGTTTCCGGATGATATTATCCAATCTCTGGTTAAAGGGATGAAATTTATGTACTAGTGCTACCCTAGATAATACGTCTCTAGATGATTTATCAGATTCAGTGAGTTTTATTTGTGTTTGACTCAGGATAGAACGGGGATAACCCCTTTGTTCAAATCGCTGAGTAATCTCGTTCATCCTGACAAGTTGCATGTCAGGATCAGATACAATGCGCTTTACACGCTGATACTGAGATTTAGGGATAGCTCTTTTCAATGCTGGTGGATGAGAGCTTGTGAAGTGGAGGATGCTGTTCCTATCTGTATCCTTCCTAAATAAATCTGTAGATAACCTGCCATATTGATCCTTTATCACCATCGTATCCAGAAAGCTTACTTTTTCACTATCCTGAACCAACGTAAATTTTAAACCCTCATATGCATGGTTAAGGTGGTCAAGGAAGGTCACAAGGGTCTCATGTGGCCCCGCCCATATGCAAAAAATGTCGTCAATAAATCTTTTCCAGATAAGGACATTATTTGAATACCATATGGTGTTATATACTTTTAATTCCTCAAATTGTGACATATATGCATTTGCATAGGGCGGGGCCACATTCGACCCCATCGCGGTTCCCCGCCTCTGTAGGTAAAAGTCATCTTCAAACATAAAATAGTTTTCATATAATACTAATTTCAATAACTGCAACAAAAATTCCTGTTCATCATTGGTGTATTGACTCCCACCTAATAATGATTTCACTGCTTCAACACCAGTAGCATGGTCTATAGAGGTGTACAGACTTACCACGTCTATAGTTACTAAGAGACTGTCAGGTGGAACTGTTTCCAAATCGGCTATTGTGTTGAGAAAATGCTGTGTATCAGATAAAAAGGATCTTGTATCTTTAATCAAAGGAGTCGAGGCCCTTTCCAACACAATAGCCAATGGTGATAATATAGAGCCAACAGAAGCCACAATTGGTCGCCCTGGGGGGTCAATTAAGGTCTTATGTACTTTGGGCAAAATATAGAAAACCGGGGTAATCGGTGTATGATTGATCAAAAAAGTATGTAATTTACCATCAATAACCCCTAGGGATAAATATTGGTTAGCTATTAGCATAATTCTCTTTGATACGAAACACCGGATCCCCTGATAATTTCATGTAAGTCTCTTCATCCTGCGGATAAAGGCAGGGCTATTGTACTAATGGATCTGGAAAAATATGTTGCAGAAGTAATGAGTCAACTTTTGGATGAAGAGACTTACATGAAATTATCAGGGGATCCGGTGTTTCGTATCAAAGATATAAAGAGTATATTCCCTTATATAAACTAGGTCATTCTATATATCTGTACCTGTTGATGAAGGCATGCTAGACGAAACGCGTCCAGGATTGTGGACATTTCTTTGTTGAAATAAATATCCGATTGATTGAAGACACGACTGCTGGGACTCTTCCTTGAATATATGTGGATTTAATCCTATCCCGTGCAACGTGCAAAACAGAGTGAGTGCCGACTATTTTTTCTAGTGTTAGGTTAGAGTCTTCTGCCTCGTCTTCCTCATTGTCCTGTAGCTCCTCTGGCTGCTCCTCCTCTCCTGTCACCTGTGTAGAAAAAACACCCATTTCGCTACACATTGCTTGTGCTCCAATGCCCTCCTTCTCCTCCTCCTCTAGTTCAGCCCCCACAGGGCTCATGTGACCGTGAGATCTAGGCGCCACGTCTCCAGTGCCCTGACCAGCCAGATTTACCAGCATCTGTTCCAGGACATGAAGCAGTGGAATGACATTGTTCATCCTGTAGTCCTGGCGACTGCCACCTTCTGTTCTACATGTGTGTGGAGGTCTGGTAATGCCTGTTTGGCAAAGAAATGACAGCTTGGTGATTTTACCCCCATCACTTCGCACTGACTGACTGCTACCGCCGCTGCCTCCGTGAACCCATGCACCACAAATTTTCCGGCAGGTAGGCTCCTGCAAAGCGGGTGGTCTACCCCGGGCTCGTTTGGCTACCGACCTTCCACTGCTGCCACCCTGCTGACTCCCGGCCATGCTAGCGACTTGCTGGCGGGTGGTCTACCCTGGGCACGTTTGGCTACCGACCTCCCACTGCTGCCACCCTGCTGACTCCCGGCCACACTAGTGACTTGCTGGCTCCGCCGCTGCCTCACGGGCAAGCTGCCACTCTCTTCTCCCAATGATGAAGCCCCTTTGTCACCCGGCTCCCAAGTGCGATTAGCTACATCATAGAAACATAGAATGTGTCGGCAGATAAGAACCATTTGGCCCATCTAGTCTGTCCAATATACTGAATACTATGGATAGTCCCTGGCCCTATCTTATATGAAGGATGGCCTTATGCCTATCCCATGCATGCTTAAACTCCTCCACTGTATTTGCAGCTACCACTTCTTCTGCAGGAAGGCTATTCCATGCATCCACTACTCTCTCAGTAAAGTAATACTTCCTGATATTACTTTTAAACCTTTGCCCCTCTAATGTAAAACTATGTCCTCTTGTAGCAGTTTTTCTTCTTTTAAATATTCTCTCCTCTTTTACCTTGTTGATTCCCTTTATGTATTTAGCAGTTTCTCTCATATCCCCTCTGTCTTGTCTTTCTTCCAAGCTATACATGTTAAGGTCCTTTCATCTTTCCTGGTAAGTTTTATCCTGCAACCAGTTTAGTAGCTCTTCTCTGAACTCTCTCCAAAGTATCAATATCCTTCTGGAGATATGGTCTCCAGTACTGAGCACAATACTCCAGATGAGGTCTCACTAGTGCTCTGTAGAGCGGCATGAGCGCCCCCCTCTGTCTACTGGTAATGCCTCTCCCTATACACCCCAGCATTCTGCTAGCATCTCCTGCTGCTCTATGACATGGTCTGCCTACCTTTAAGGGTTTTTACGTCCCAGGTGCATTATCTTGCACTTATCAACATAAAATTTTAGTTGCCCGATTTTTGACTATTCCTCTAGTTTTTCTAAATCCTTTTCAATTTGGTGTATCCTTCCAGGAACATCAACCCTGTTACAAATCTTTGTGTCATCAGCAAAAAGACACACCTTACCATCGAGGCCTTCTGCAATTTTGCAGATAAAGATATTAAACATTGAGTACTGTCTGCACGTCACTGATGTCCTCTTTAACGGTCTCTGGGTCAGGAGCCTGACCGCTCGCAATATCAGCTCCCACGCCATTCTCCTCATCACTACTTGCCCGCCTAGCGGAGGAAGCGGCGGATGTCTCCTTCACATCTTGGCTGGCCATTAGCTGCTGACTGTCCTCCTGTAGCTCATCCTTGCTGTATAGTGGAGCTGAGCCCACAGCATATAATACTTCTCTGGCTGAGGGAACAGAAAAGGACAGAGGCAGGTTGAGGACAGGTGAGGGCTCAGGGACTGCTCCCGGGCCATGCCAACTAAGGGTTGTGTCTGACGAACACACCGACTCTTGGCTAGGGGTTGTCTGATGTCACTTGCGACCTAGTCGAAGATCGAGTCAACCATTCAAGAACCGCTGGGTTACTGGTCAAGACACGACCGCTAGATCAGTGTTTCCCAACCAGTGTGCCTCCAGCCTTTTGCTGTGCGGTCATGCTGGGAGTTGTAGTTTTGCAACAGCTGGAGGCACACTGGTTGGGAAACACTTCGCTAGATGACACCGGGAGCTCAGGCCTCTCACTGAGACTCCTGCTGCCACGGCCCCTTACTCTGCTGTGACCTGTGTCTGCCCCAGAAACATTTAGGCCTCTGCCACTCCCCTGTGCAGGGCCTGGCACTTCTCTGTCTGACAGACTGTTAGATCAAATTAGTACATCAAAAGTAAATAAAAACACCCCCAAAAATTCTGTAATTATCTCAATTCACCACACAATGCTAATAAGCCTTTTCCCCCCACTAATACACACAAAAAAGGGTTTTAGAACATATAACTGCACCGCTGAACTGCAAATAAATGTTCCTTTTGCCCTAATACATGCCAAAAAGATCTGTAATTTTCGCACTTCACCACACAATGGCCAATAAGCCCTTTTTTCCCACTAATACAAGCCAAATAATGCTTTAGAACATATAACTGCAACGCTGAACGGCAAATAAGACGTAGAGATATTTCCTTGTAATAACCCCTGTTAATGGCCGTATCGCACAGCACTTGCACCCCAATAACAAAAACGGTTTGCTGGAATTACAGAGCTGTATAATGGCAATATGGATCCGCAGTCAGAGCAGCAAGGTGTAATAGGATTGTTCCTATTACCCAGGCTGTAACCTCCCCGACTGAACCCTGTTCTACATAAATGCTGTGGAATGATTCTTACCTATCCTTTCCCTACAGCTTGAGTAATCTTTCCCTGAACTTGTAAATCATTTTCTTAAGCACAATGAAGTTTTTCCTAGCACTGTCCCTAGCGCCTGCTGACGTCTCTCCCTGCACTAAGTACACTGGAAAATGGCAGAATCCAAGATGGCTGAGGCTATTTATAGGGCTGTGACATCACAGGGCTGGCTGACTGCTGATTGGCTGCATGCATGGCATTATGGGTGATCCTGTCTTCCCAGAGTTCCTTGCTCCATGTCCTCACCACGAAGCGTGAGGAAATTCGGATTAGGCGCAAATAAAATTTTTCCTGAAATTCAGATTGAACTCCACTTCGTCAACTTCAATCCACTCATCTCTATTGGCACCTTACCCCTATGTGGATTCATAGAAGTGATCCGAGTAGTTCAGACCACTGTTGGAGGGGATGTGGTCAGCAGGTTACTATTTTCCATCCTGGAAACTGGCCTCCAATTAGGTCCTTTTCCGACATTTGTGCTACATAAATGCCATGGAACAATTGATGTCTCTTCCTCATTCGCTGCAGAAATTTAACAGGGATTGGAAACCACTGGTGCATTTCTTGAAAAATAAAAAAAGGACCCATTGGCGACATCCATTTCTCCCTGATGCCTGAATAAGAAGATGGGGGATGGCGGAGAGAATTTGAGGAAAATTATTATTTGGGCTTATAATTGATAGCACAAAACTTTTAAAGTTTGGTGCTTAGGTTGCTTAAGAAGTAATAGGCTGCGACATGTGTGTTTGTTTGTCTTTTTGCTTGTTTATTGCTGGTATTTGTTGTTATGTTGTATGCCCCCAAAGTGCTTGTTTTCCGAAATTATGAAAATCAACAAAGAATTAATAAAAAATAAAAAAAACATTCCCCACCCAAATCACTATTGCAACACTAGCAAAGACATGATTATGCAAAACTGGTTGTGTAATATATCAAAATTTATGGTGGTTACTAGAGATGAGTGAATTAAAGTTGACGAAGTGGAATTCAATCCGAATTTCAGGAAAAATTTGATTCGCACCAAATCCGAATTTCCTCACGCTTCGTGGTAACGAATCACATTTTTTCCTAAAATGGCTGCTGCACGTGTGAGGACATGGAGCAAGGAACTCTGGGAAGGCGGGATCACCCATAATGCCATGCATGCAGCCAATCAGCAGCCAGCCAGCCCTGTGATGTCACAGCCCTATAAATAGCCTCAGCCATCTTGGATTCTGCCATTTTCCAGTGTACTTAGTGCAGGGAGAGACGTCAGCAGGCGCTAGGGACAGTGCTAGGAAAAACTTCATTGTGCTTAAGAAAATGATTTACAAGTTCAGGGAAAGATTACTCAAGCTGTAGGGAAAGGATAGGTAAGAATCATTCCACAGCATTTATGTAGAACAGGGTTCAGTCGGGGAGGTTACAGCCTGGGTAATAGGAACAATCCTATTACACCTTGCTGCACTGACTGGGGATCCAAATTGCCATTATACTGCTCTGTAATTCCAGCAAACCGTTCTTGTTATTGGGGTGCAAGTGCTGTGTGATACAGGCATTAACAGGGGTTATTACAAGGAAATATCTCTGTCTTATTTGCCCTTGTGCAGTGCAGTTATATTTTCTAAAGCATTTTTTGGCTTGTATTACTGGGAAAAAAGGCTTATTAGCCGTTGTGTGGTGAAGTGAGAAAATTACAGTCCTTTTTGGTGTGTATTAGTGGCAGAAAAAAATAATTTATTTGCCATTCAGCGGTGCAGTTATACGTTATAAAGCCTTTTGTGGAGTGTATAAGTGGAAAAAATAAGGGCCTATTTGCTGTTCAGCGGTGCAGTTATATGTTCTAAAGCCTTTTATGGAGTGTATAAGTGGAAAAAGAAAAATATATTTGCTGTTCAGCGGTGCAGTTATATGTTCTAAAGCCCTTTTTTGCGTGTATTAGTGGCACAAAAAAAGTATTTGCCGTTGTGTGGTGAAGTGAGAAAATTACAGACTTTTTTGGGGTATTTTAATTTCCTTTTTATTTACTTATTTGATCTAACAGTATGTCAGACAGAAAAGTGCCAGGCCCGGCACAGGGTTGTGGCAGAGGCCTAAATGTTTCTGGCGCAGGCAGAGGTTGCAGCAGAGTAAGGGGCCGTGGGAGCTCCTGGTGTCATCTAGCGGTCGTGTCTTGACCAGCAACCCAGCAGTTCTTGAATGGTTTACTCGGTCATCCACATCGTCCCAAGTGACATCAGACACCCCCAGCCAAGAGTGGGTGGGTTCGTCAGACATATCCCTTAATTGGCATGGCCCGGGAGCAGGCCCTGTGCCCTCACCTGTCCTCAACCTACCTCTGTATTTTTCTGTTCCTTCACCGGGAGAATTATTATATACTGTGGGCTCAGCTCCACTATACAGCGAGGACGAGCTACTAGAGCACAGTCAGCAGCTACTGGCAAGCCAAGATGTGGTGGAGATATCCGCCACTTCCTCCGCTAAGCGGGCAAGTAGTGATGAGGAGAGTGGCGTGGGAGCTGGTGTTGCGAGCGGTCAGGCTCCTGACCCAGAGACCGTTGAGGAGGACATCAGTGACGTGCAGACAGTACCCTGTGGGCAGAGGGTGCCAATGTTGGCACCACGGCCCTGCGTCAACATATGCAGCGTCACCATAAAGTGGCCTGGGAGAAACGTGGCTCCAATGTGGTGGTCCAGCCTGCCGCAGCAAGCACTGCATCCATCAGTGGCACACACCTGGTTTCAGGCAGTCAATGCTCCACAACCTCAGCCGAAGGGAGCTGTCTGTCCTTCCCATCTTCTGCTGGTCCTGATGATCCTCCTCCTCCTACTACTCCTCATCATGCATTCCGTCAGCAATCGATCACCGAAGCTATTGCCAAGAGAAACAGTATGCTTGCACTTTCCAAGTGGTGGACTCTGCATCTTTCAGAGAACTGATGGCTTGTGCCGAGCCGAGGTGGAGAGTCCCAAGCCGTCATTTATTTGCCAAACAGGCAGTACCAGCCCTGCACAAATATGTAGCAATGTAACTATGGTCAGGGACAATACTGGGTGAATGTGTTTCCTGCACAGCCACACCAACAACTTGGCCAGGTGACGCCGCTTCCGCCTCCACGTTCTCACGCCGTTGGTTCTGCGAAAATGTCCGTCTCTGCCTCCTCATCCTCCACCGTGTCCTCAGCCTCCACTGCAGAGGCAATTCACAGTGCCCCTCCAGCATACCACATATGCAGGGCACGGCGGTGTCACACTGTTCTGCACCTCGTTTGCCTGGGCGAA
Organism: Bufo gargarizans; assembly: GCF_014858855.1. Taxonomy (NCBI): domain Eukaryota; kingdom Metazoa; phylum Chordata; class Amphibia; order Anura; family Bufonidae; genus Bufo; species Bufo gargarizans. The sequence goes on from NC_058087.1 coordinate 33,153,775, forward strand.
CGGAGTCCCACAGGGGAGGAACTGCTCCGTGTCCTTCATCAGGAGATCGAATCCTGGCATTCTCCGCGGCAACTCAAAATCAGAACCATGGTGACCGACAACGGGAAGAACATGGTGTCATCGCTGCGTCAAGGAGGGCTGAGCCATGCGCCCTGCATGGCACATGTTTTCAATCTGGTTGTCAAGCGGCTCTTGAAGTCTTCCACCCATCTACAAAACATCCTAAAAATGGCCAGGAAACTTTGCATGCACTTCAGCCACTCGTACACCGCAAAGCACAGCCTCCATGAGCTGCAGCGGCAGAACGGCATCCCCCAACGTAGACTGATATGCAATGTTTCCACCCATTGGAATTCTACCCTACATTTGTGGGACCGACTATATGAACAGAGAAAGGCCATAAACGATTTATTGATGATCCAAGCGGACAGGAGTACTCCTCTGTGTAACGTCGATGTCAGCCAGTGGCAGCTCATTCATGACAGCTGCCGTTTGCTCAGGCCCTTCAAGGAGGCCACGTTATTTGTCAGTCGCCAGGACTACGGGATGAACAATGTCATTCCACTGCTTTATGTCCTGGAACAGATGCTGGTAAATCTGGCTGGTCAGGGGACTGGAGAAGTGGCACCTACATTTCAAGGCCACATGAGCCCTGTGGGGGGCTGAACTAGAGGAGGAGGAGGAGGACATTGGAGCACAAGCAATGTGTAGCGAAATGGTTGTTTTTTCTACACAGGTGACAAGAGAGGAGAAGCAGCCAGAGGAGCTACAGGGCAATGAGGAAGACGAGGCAGAGGACCCAGACACACCCTGGCTGTATGCAGTGAAGATGGAGGCAAGTAGTCCCTCCGAGTCACTTGCACAAATGGCCCGATGCATGTTCACTTGCTTGCGTAGTGACAGCCGAATTGTCACCATTTGGCAGAGGGATGACTTCTGGCTCTCACCCGCTGAGAGAAAGGACAAGCTGAACTACTATAGAGACATCCTATGTAGTCAGTTGGCCGCTGCCTATCTGCGCCATCGTCCATTCTCTCGCAGGTCTGACCGGGGGATGCCCCCTGCGCTCACGTTCCTCTGCCATGGCTGCTGTGACAGGGTGTGGGGGTAGGAGCAGCTCCATCAGCAGCAACTTGAGTCTAGAGTCGCTGATGAGCACCTTTTATTTACCCGGTGAGGAAACTACTCACCAGCAGCACCAGCTAGACCTGGAGCAGGACCTGAACCAGCAGGTGGTGGCGTACTTGGACAGTATCTTGCCACCCCACATTGAAGATCCGCTGGACTATTGGGCAGCCAAACTGTATTTGTGGCCTCAACTAGCAGAGTTTTCCCTGGAAATGCCGTCCTTCCCGGCCAGTAGTCTGGCATCAGAGCGGGTGTTTAGTGCAGTGGGAGCCATAGCTACCCCAAGAAGAACTCGCCTGTCCACCCAAAATGTGGAGAGACTGACCTTTGTCAAGATGAATCAGGCATGGATCAGCCAGGATTTACACCCAACAATGCATGATGCATCAGACTAGATCATCCATGGTGCCACACCAACACTTTGACAAAAGAGACCGGTTTCTTCTGGCTACCTGCCTCAGCTACTTTTCTGATGCTGCCATCCGCCTGATGCCACACATCTGATGCCAAGTGCTCCTTTTTTCACCCACCATCTTCAGCTGGTACTCATATTCCCACCCACCTCCCCACTCTTTAACCGGGTAACTCTGTGGTCTACTTATGCTGCTGCCACCTCCACACTATGTCACCTTGCCACTCTGTGGTCTCCTCATGCTGCTGTCACCGCCACACTATGTCACCTTAGCACTTTGTGGTCTCCTGATTCTGCTGTCACCCCCAAACTATGTCACTTTGCCACTCTGTGGTCTCCTAATGCTGCTTCCATCTCCACACTATGTTACTTTGCCACTCTGTGGTCTCCTGATGCTGCTGTCACCTCCACACTGTCATTGTACCACTCTGTGGTCTCCTGATGCTGCTGCTGCCACCTCCACACTGTCATTGTGCCTTTTTTTGCCTCCCCCTGATGCTGCTGCTGCCACCACCTCCACACTCTGTAATTGTGCCACTCTGTGGCTTCCTGATGTTGCCGCCACCTCCACACTTTGTCATTGTTCCACTCTGTGGCTTCCTGATGTTGCCGCCACCTCCACACTCTGTCATTGTGCCACTCTGTGGCCTCCTGATGCTGCCGCCACCTCCACACTCTGTCATTGTGCCACTCTGTGGCCTCCTGATGCTGCCGCCACCTCCACACTTTGTCATTGTTCCACTCTGTGGCCTCCTGATGCTGCCGCCACCTCCACACTTTGTCATTGTTCCACTCTGTGGCCTCCTGTGACGCTGCCGCCACCTCCACACTCTGTCATTGTGCCACTCTGTGGCCTCCTGATGCTGCCGCCACCTCCAGACTTTGTCATTGGGCGACTCTATGGTCTCCTCATGCTGCCTGCACCTCACCACTATGTCATAGGGCCACTCTGTGGACTTCTCATGCTGTTCCAACCCTCCCCACTTAAAGACTAAGCCACTATTTTTCCTTTCAGCCTGGCTGACATCCTCATTTATTTGACCCTTCTTCTGATCTGTCAGAAGGAAGAAAAAATGAGATGCACAACGGATCCTGTCTATGTAGCAGCTGTAAGGCTTTATGGTCCCATCAGAATTGGCTTGTGATTTGGCAGCCAAAAGCAGGAGTGGGTACAAAACACAGAAGACATGCAAATATTCCATTCACATGTCATCTCTGTTTTGGGTCCACTCCTGTTTTTTTGGCATTAGCAATTTTGATGGATTACTGACCAAATGCTGACCGAGTGAAGGCGGATGCTCCACAGACAGGATCTGTTTTTTGGGGGTTATTGTTCTGATGGATCAGAGGAAGGACAAAATTATCAGTGATGTCAACACAAACTTACTGCTGACACCCTCTCCACTCTGTCGGGGGCTCTACTTGTATAAGCGTTTAATAGAACAGGTTCTGTAGATATCTATGTGGAATCAGCTGACGACGGTGTAAAAGGAGTGTGCTGGTTCTTGGTGCTAACATCGTAAGACTGAGTTCATACTTGAGTTATTTGGTCAGTTTTGGCCCCGTGACTGCCCAAATAAGTGAAGTGTGCAGTAATTCTAAGAGCCACGCCTGTCAATTCACCAAACATGCGAACATATGGCGATGTCCGCCGGCGCCATATTCTTTTGCATTGCGTCGAACTTTGACCAATGACACATCCATCAGGTAGGACAGGACATCCAATTGAGATGTTTCAGCACATGAACACACCCCACTCTATCAAAGAACCCGATCTGGCAGCCATTTTACATTCTGTGTTTTGCCAGTGTAGGGAGAGGTTGCTTTGTGGAGCAGGGACAGGCTGTTAGGGACACCAAACTCTAGCTAATGGGGCCACTAAAGTCCTTTTAAGGACTGGTATAGGTGTGCTATCGATAGGTGTGATATACTGAGGGGTGTGATATACCTCTAATATACTTTCCAACATAGAAAGTATATAGTGCATATGTATTGTGCAGCAGTTGTGTGCAGTTCTGCTGCAATACTGCAGCTATATAAAGGGACAAGCGCTATTGAAACAACTATTTGCAACGGGTGTGATGTACCTGTTGCCCCCCAAAACTGATTGAAGAGTGTGATATACCTTCTTCAACAAAATACTGCTTGAGGGCTGTGATATATCTGTTGCCCCAAATAAACAGGGTGGTGTGATATAACTGCTGTGGCAAAAAATTATAATTGAGGGGTGTGATATACTTTCTTCCACAAAATACTGATTAAGGGGTTCGATATACCTGCTTCCACCAAATATTGATTGAGGGGTGCTATATACCTGCTTCCACAAAATACTGATTAAGGGGTTCGATATACCTGTTTCCACCAAATATTGATTGAGGGGTGCTATATACCTGCTTCCACAAAATACTGATTAAGGGGTTCGATATACCGGTTTCCACCAAATATTGATTGAGGCCTACGATATACCTGCCTCCACAAAATACTGATTAAGGGGTTTGATATACCAGCTTCCACAAAATACTGATTGAGGACTGCAATATACCTGCTTCCGCAAAATACTGATTAAGATGTTTGATATACCTGCTTCTACTAAATACTAATTGAGGGCGGTGATATACCTAGCTTTCACAAAATACTGATTAAGGGGTTTAAAAAACCTGCTTCCACAAAATACTGAGTGAGTGCTGCGATATACCTGCTTCCACAAAATACTCGATATACCTGTTTCCACCATATATTGATTGAGGCCTGCGATATACCTGCTTCCACAAAATACTGATTAAGGGGTTTGATATACCTGCTTCCACAAAATACCGATTAAGTGGTTTGATATACCTGCTTTCACAAAATACTGATTAAGGGGTTTGATATACCTGCTTCCACCAAATATTGATTGAGTTCTGCGAAATACCTGCTTCCACAAAATACTGATTAAGGGGTTTGATATACCTGCTTCCACAAAATACTGATTGAGGGCTGCGATATACCTGCTTCCACAAAAACACTGATTAAGTGGTTTGATATACCTGTTTCCACCAAATATTGATTGAGGCCTGCCTCACTCTCTGCTGTATGCATCTCCAAATACACCACCAGGGCCGGTGATACCATAAGGCAGACCAAGCGGCTGCCTTAGGGCGCACCCTGCGCAGAGAAGGGGAGGGGGGAAAAATGAATGAATGAACGAATGACTTTTTTTAATTTATTTTTTATTACTTACTTAACTTACTTGCGACTCCGAGTTGCGCCACAGCGCCGCCGCCCCAGCCTGCGTGTGTCGTGCGGCCCTCACTCACTGCACGGGCACGGCAGCACGGCAACACGGTCATGTGGGCTCATGCCAGGGGGGTGTGATTGCCGAGTGGCGAAGCGGGAAGCAGGGACTAGAGCTGACTGACTGTGTCTGTGAGTCTGAGTCTGACTCACACAGCCGTCAGCCAGATTGCCATAGCAGCAGCCAGCAGGACAGGTGGGTAGGGTAGGTGATCACTGATGTGATCATGGATGAGGCTGGGGGGGGGGGTGATGTGCCATGGAGGGGAATGTGACAACATGGATGAAGGGGGACAATTGTGACAACATGGATGGAGGGGGGAGAAATGTGACAACATGGATGGAGGGGGGAGAAATGTGACAACATGGATGGAGGGGGGAGAAATGTGACAACATGGATGGAGGGGGAGAAATATGACAACATGGATGGAGGGGGAGAATGGGGGCCTGATGGCTGACATGGGGGGCTTATGGCTGACATGGGGGGCTGATGGATCGGGGCTGATGGCTGACATGGGGGGCTGATCTGAGGCATTGGGGGTCTGATAACCATTGGGAGTCTGATTGCTGGTCTGACCTGAGGTGTAATGGAAAATATTTTTTTCTTATTATCCTCCTCTAAAACCTAGGTGTGTCTTCTAGGGTGAAAAATACCGTCCTAAAACCACGATTGTCTGAGGCAGAGCAAAGATGCCAGGACCACACAGAGGAGAAGCCAGCTGCTGCAGACGGGACCAGGGCCAGGAGAGCTGTGGGGGGGGCACAAAAATGTAGCTTTGCTTGTGTTGGTAAAAAAATCCTTGCACCGGCCCTGACCACCACCACCACTATAGCCCCTCCACTTGAGTCAGAGGAATTATTTTCCCATGAATTCCCAGACCTTACCGATGCGCAGCCATTCTTGGCATTGTATGAGGAAGAGGCGGTAGCAACGGCCGCCACCCAGCAGTCTGACGACAGTACCCAGATCAGCTCAAGGAAGGAGGTCCCCGCTGTTGCTCCCTACTACGAGATCTCAAATGTCAGTGGTGATGAAGGTGACGATGATGACGTGTCGATGGACATCACGTGGGTGCCCACAAGAGAGGAAGAGGAGGGAAGTTCAGAGGGAGAGACAGAGTAGCAGATAGGGAGGAGAAGAAAGAGAAGCAGTACCGGGGTGGGCTCCCCAGAATACAGCGAAGTCACAGACAAGGAAAGCGACACTGACATCAGCTTAATATGCAAGAACAGAAAACTTTACTTAAACGACATTGTAATAACATAAGCATCACCAAAGAAATACAAACATGCATAGAAACGCTATATCCCGGACCCACAGTAAATGTCCCTGCCCTATGGACAGGCCTAGCCGATGGCAGACACAGCAGAGCCTGCAAGTCGTGCTGTGCCGCTACAGAGGACACCCCTAGCCGGTGCAAACGCAGCAGAGCCTGCAAGTCAATAACTGCGCTGCAGTCCAGTACAGTACAGCCTAGCAAAAAAAATGATATAAATCCTAACTGACTAACTAATGCTAGGCCTAGGCTAGTCTCTGTAACTTCAGGCGCCACACAATATATTGCAATCAGTAACCAGATGTACTGACCTGTGTCTGTTCTGGGCCCGAGGATGCAGCCTACCAGAGATGGCCACCAAACTCCTCAGGAACCGTGCAGCCTTGCTTGATAGTGAGGCCTTCTGTCCACACACTGGACTGGTCTTCCTGGGACAACCTCTCTTTCAAAAGAGCTGGAAACAGAAAGGATATTTCAGCTACTCTCCTTTTTCTGAGTGTCCATTAACTGCCGGACATCTGCAAGCCAGGATGGAATCGGATTCAGTCCCTCACAGCACAATCCTTCCACCATGCCAGATCAACACACTTCCTGGTTCACTCACAGGCAGCAGCATGAGTCATCAGCATGAGTCATCATCTGTTTTGCATATTTAAATCTCAGAGTGTGCTGCTGTAGCAAAACAGTGGCCTCTAGTGCCCGGAATGTCAAATGACAGTTTAAGTATAGGGATGAGCGAACTCGAACTGTATAGTTCGGGTTCGTACCGAATTTTGGGGTGTCCGTGACACGGACCCGAACCCGGACATTTTCGTAAAAGTCCGGGTTCGGGTTCGGTGTTCGTCGCTTTCTTCGCGCTTTTGTGACGCTTTCTTGGCGCTTTTTGAAAGGCTGCAAAGCAGCCAATCAACAAGCGTCATACTACTTGCCCCAAGAGGCCATCACAGCCATGCCTACTATTGGCATGGCTGTGATTGGCCAGAGCACCATGTGACCCAGCCTCTATTTAAGCTGGAGTCACATAGCGCCGCCCGTCACTCTGCTCTGATTAGCGTAGGGAGAGGTTGCGGCTGCGACAGTAGGGCGAGATTAGGCAGATTAACTCCTCCAAAGGACTTGATTAACTGATCGATCTGCAGCTGTGGATCATTGAGCTGCTGATCCTCAATTGCTCACTGTTTTTAGGCTGCACAGACCGTTTGTCAGTCTCATTTTTCTGGGGTGATCGGCGGCCATTTTGTGTCTTGTGGTGCGCCAGCACAAGCTGCGACCAAGTGCATTTAACCCTCAATGGTGTGGTTGTTTTTTGGCTAAAGCCTACATCAGGGTGAAGCTGTCACACCAAGTGCATTTAACCAGCAATAGTCTGTTCATTTTTTGGCCATATACAAAATCAGGGGCAAGCTGCGCCTGTCACCAAGTGCATTTAACCCTCAATGGTGTGGTTGTTTTTTGGCTAAAGCCTACATCAGGGTGAAGCTGTCACACCAAGTGCATTTAACCAGCAATAGTCTGTTCATTTTTTGGCCATATACAAAATCAGGGGCAAGCTGCGCCTGTCACCAAGTGCATTTAACCCTCAATGGTGTGGTTGTTTTTTGGCTAAAGCCTACATCAGGGTGAAGCTGTCACACCAAGTGCATTTAACCAGCAATAGTCTGTTCATTTTTTGGCCATATACAAAATCAGGGGCAAGCTGCGCCTGTCACCAAGTGCATTTAACCCTCAATGGTGTGGTTGTTTTTTGGCTAAAGCCTACATCAGGGTGAAGCTGTCACACCAAGTGCATTTAACCAGCAATAGTCTGTTCATTTTTTGGCCATATCCCAGTCTAATTCTGTCACTAAATCCATACCGGTCACCCAGCGCCTAAATACTAGGCCTCAAATTTATATCCAGCTAAATCTGTCCCTAGTGCTGTAGCTGGGCGAGTTATTTAGTGTCCGTTCAAGCACATTTCTTGTTCTGGGTTGAAATACAATTCCCAATTTAGCAATTTCATAATTTAGTGGTTCCTGCTATATCAGAGCTATTTGAAATCTATCCCAAAAAGGGTATATAATATTGAAGGTGCACATTGGGTCATTCAGAATAACTTCACACACACCCGCTACTGTGTATTTCCAAGTCTAATTCTGTCACTAAACCCATACCTGTCACCCAGCGCCTAAATACTAGGCCTCAAATTTAAATCCCTCTAAATCTCTCGTTACCCACCGCTGTACTGTTGTTGCTGGGCAAGATATTTAGTGTCCGTCAAAGCACATTTTTTGTTCTGGGTTGAAGTACAATTCCCAATTTAGCAATTTCATAATTTAGTGGTTTCTGCTATATCAGAGCTATTTGAAATCTATCCCTAAAAGGGTATATAATATTGAAGGTGCACATAGGGTCATTCAGAATAACTTCACACACACGCTTCTGTGCATTTCCAAGTCTAATTCTGTCACTAAATCCATACCGGTGACCCAGCGCCTAAATACTAGGCCTCAAATTTAAATCCCTCTAAATCTCTCGTTACCCACCACTGTACTGTTGTTGCTGGGCAAGATATTTAGTGTCCGTCAAAGCACATTTTTTGTTCTGGGTTGAAGTACAATTCCCAATTTAGCAATTTCATAATTTAGTGGTTTCTGCTATATCAGAGCTATTTGAAATCTATCCCTAAAAGGGTATATAATATTGAAGGTGCACATTGGGTCATTCAGAATAACTTCACACACACCCGCTACTGTGTATTTCCAAGTCTAATTCTGTCACTAAACCCATACCTGTCACCCAGCGCCTAAATACTAGGCCTCAAATTTAAATCCCTCTAAATCTCTCGTTACCCACCGCTGTACTGTTGTTGCTGGGCAAGATATTTAGTGTCCGTCAAAGCACATTTTTTGTTCTGGGTTGAAGTACAATTCCCAATTTAGCAATTTCATAATTTAGTGGTTTCTGCTATATCAGAGCTATTTGAAATCTATCCCTAAAAGGGTATATAATATTGAAGGTGCACATAGGGTCATTCAGAATAACTTCACACACACGCTTCTGTGCATTTCCAAGTCTAATTCTGTCACTAAATCCATACCGGTGACCCAGCGCCTAAATACTAGGCCTCAAATTTAAATCCCTCTAAATCTCTCGTTACCCACCGCTGTACTGTTGTTGCTGGGCAAGATATTTAGTGTCCGTCAAAGCACATTTTTTGTTCTGGGTTGAAGTACAATTCCCAATTTAGCAATTTCATAATTTAGTGGTTCCTGCTATATCAGAGCTATTTGAAATCTATCCCAAAAAGGGTATATAATATTGAAGGTGCACATTGGGTCATTCAGAATAACTTCACACACACCCGCTACTGTGTATTTCCAAGTCTAATTCTGTCACTAAACCCATACCTGTCACCCAGCGCCTAAATACTAGGCCTCAAATTTAAATCCCTCTAAATCTCTCGTTACCGCTGTACTGTTGTAGCTGGGAAAGTTATTTAGTGCCCGTCAAAGCACATTTTTTGTTCTGGGTTGAAGTACAATTCCCAATTTAGCAATTTCATAATTTAGTGGTTCCTGCTATATCAGAGCTATTTGAAATCTATCCCAAAAAGGGTATATAATATTCAAGGTGCACATTGGGTCATTCAGAATAACTTCACACACACGCTTCTGTGCATTTCCAAGTCTAATTCTGTCACTAAATCCATACCGGTCACCCAGCGCCTAAATACTAGGCCTCAAATTTATATCCCGCTGAATTTGAATACAATACATTGGGCCAAATAATATATTTGTTGTTGTGGTGAACCATAACAATGAGAAAAACATCTAGTAAGGGACGCGGACGTGGACATGGTCGTGGTGGTGTTAGTGGACCCTCTGGTGCTGGGAGAGGACGTGGCCGTTGTGCCACATCCACACGTCCTAGTGTACCAACTACCTCAGGTCCCAGTAGCCGCCAGAATTTACAGCGATATATGGTGGGGCCCAATGCCGTTCTAAGGATGGTAAGGCCTGAGCAGGTACAGGCATTAGTCAATTGGGTGGCCGACAGTGGATCCAGCACGTTCACATTATCTCCCACCCAGTCTTCTGCAGAAAGCGCACAGATGGCGCCTGAAAACCAACCCCATCAGTCTGTCACATCACCCCCATGCATACCAGGGAAACTGTCTCAGCCTCAAGTTATGCAGCAGTCTCTTATGCTGTTTGAAGACTCCGCTGGCAGGGTTTCCCAAGGGCATCCACCTAGCCCTTCCCCAGCGGTGAAAGACATAGAATGCACTGACGCACAACCACTTATGTTTCCTGATGATGAGGACATGGGAATACCACCTCAGCATGTCTCTGATGATGACGAAACACAGGTGCCAACTGCTGCGTCTTTCTGCAGTGTGCAGACTGAACAGGAGGTCAGGGATCAAGACTGGGTGGAAGACGATGCAGGGGACGATGAGGTCCTAGACCCCACATGGAATGAAGGTCGTGCCACTGACTTTCACAGTTCGGAGGAAGAGGCAGTGGTGAGACCGAGCCAACAGCGTAGCAAAAGAGGGAGCAGTGGGCAAAAGCAGAACACCCGCCGCCAAGAGACTCCGCCTGCTACTGACCGCCGCCATCTGGGACCGAGCACCCCAAAGGCAGCTTCAAGGAGTTCCCTGGCATGGCACTTCTTCAAACAATGTGCTGACGACAAGACCCGAGTGGTTTGCACGCTGTGCCATCAGAGCCTGAAGCGAGGCATTAACGTTCTGAACCTGAGCACAACCTGCATGACCAGGCACCTGCATGCAAAGCATGAACTGCAGTGGAGTAAACACCTTAAAACCAAGGAAGTCACTCAGGCTCCCCCTGCTACCTCTTCTGCTGCTGCCGCCTCGGCCTATTCTGCTGCTGCCGCCTCGGCCTCTTCCTCCGCCTCTGGAGGAACGTTGGCACCTGCCGCCCAGCAAACAGGGGATGTACCACCAACACCACCACCACCACCTCCGTCACCAAGCGTCTCAACCATGTCACACGCCAGCGTTCAGCTCTCCATCTCACAAACATTTGATAGAAAGCGTAAATTCCCACCTAGCCACCCTCGATCCCTGGCCCTGAATGCCAGCATTTCTAAACTACTGGCCTATGAAATGCTGTCATTTAGGCTGGTGGACACAGACAGCTTCAAACAGCTCATGTCGCTTGCTGTCCCACAGTATGTTGTTCCCAGCCGGCACTACTTCTCCAAGAGAGCCGTGCCTTCCCTGCACAACCAAGTATCCGATAAAATCAAGTGTGCACTGCGCAACGCCATCTGTAGCAAGGTCCACCTAACCACAGATACGTGGACCAGTAAGCACGGCCAGGGACGCTATATCTCCCTAACTGCACACTGGGTAAATGTAGTGGCAGCTGGGCCCCAGGCGGAGAGCTGTTTGGCGCACGTCCTGCCGCCGCCAAGGATCGCAGGGCAACATTCTTTGCCTCCTGTTGCCACCTCCTCCTTCTCGGCTTCCTCCTCCTCTTCTTCCACCTGCTCATCCAGTCAGCCACACACCTTCACCACCAACTTCAGCACAGCCCGGGGTAAACGTCAGCAGGCCATTCTGAAACTCATATGTTTGGGGGACAGGCCCCACACCGCACAGGAGTTGTGGCGGGGTATTGAACAACAGACCGACGAGTGGTTGCTGCCGGTGAGCCTCAAGCCCGGCCTGGTGGTGTGTGATAATGGGCGAAATCTCGTTGCAGCTCTGGGACTAGCCAATTTGACGCACATCCCTTGCTTGGCGCATGTGCTGAATTTGGTGGTGCAGAAGTTCATTCACAACTACCCCGACATGTCAGAGCTGCTGCATAAAGTGCGGGCCGTCTGTTCGCGCTTCCGGCGTTCACATCCTGCCGCTGCTCGCCTGTCTGCGCTACAGCGTAACTTCGGCCTTCCCGCTCACCGCCTCATATGCGACGTGCCCACCAGGTGGAACTCCACCTTGCACATGCTGGACAGACTGTGCGAGCAGCAGCAGGCCATAGTGGAGTTTCAGCTGCAGCACGCACGGGTCAGTCGCACTACAGAACAGCACCACTTCACCACCAATGACTGGGCCTCCATGCGAGACCTGTGTGCCCTGTTGCGCTGTTTCGAGTACTCCACCAACATGGCCAGTGGCGATGACACCGTTATCAGCGTTACAATACCACTTCTATGTCTCCTTGAGAAAACACTTAGGGCGATGATGGAACAGGAGGTGGCCCAGGAGGAGGAGGAGGAGGATGAGGAAGAGGGGTCATTTTTAGCACTTTCAGGCCAGTCTCTTCGAAGTGACTCAGAGGGAGGTTTTTTGCAACAGCAGAGGCCAGGTACAAATGTGGCCAGCCAGGGCCCACTACTGGAGGACGAGGAGGACGAGGATGAGGAGGAGGTGGAGGAGGATGAGGATGAAGCATGGTCACAGCGGGGTGGCACCCAACGCAGCTCGGGTCCATCACTGGTGCGTGGCTGGGGGGAAAGGCAGGACGATGACGATACGCCTCCCACAGAGGACAGCTTGTCCTTACCCCTGGGCAGCCTGGCACACATGAGCGACTACATGCTGCAGTGCCTGCGCAACGACAGCAGAGTTGCCCACATTTTAACCTGTGCGGACTACTGGGTTGCCACCCTGCTGGATCCACGCTACAAAGACAATGTGCCCACCTTACTTCCTGCACTGGAGCGTGATAGGAAGATGCGCGAGTACAAGCGCACGTTGGTAGACGCGCTACTGAGAGCATTCCCAAATGTCACAGGGGAACAAGTGGAAGCCCAAGGCCAAGGCAGAGGAGGAGCAAGAGGTCGCCAAGGCAGCTGTGTCACGGCCAGCTCCTCTGAGGGCAGGGTTAGCATGGCAGAGATGTGGAAAACTTTTGTCAACACGCCACAGCTAACTGCACCACCACCTGATACGCAACGTGTTAGCAGGAGGCAACATTTCACTAACATGGTGGAACAGTACGTGTGCACACCCCTCCACGTACTGACTGATGGTTCGGCCCCATTCAACTTCTGGGTCTCTAAATTGTCCACGTGGCCAGAGCTAGCCTTTTATGCCTTGGAGGTGCTGGCCTGCCCGGCAGCCAGCGTTTTGTCTGAACGTGTATTCAGCACGGCAGGGGGCGTCATTACAGACAAACGCAGCCGCCTGTCTACAGCCAATGTGGACAAGCTGACGTTCATAAAAATGAACCAGGCATGGATCCCACAGGACCTGTCCGTCCCTTGTCCAGATTAGACATTAACTACCTCCCCATAACCATATATTATTGGACTCCAGGGCACTTCCTCATTCAATCCTATTTTTATTTTCATTTTACCATTATATTGCGATGCTACCCAAAGTTGAATGAACCTCTCCTCTGCCTGTGTGCTAGGCCTAAATATATGCCAATGGACTGTTGCAGTGGTGGCTGACATGAAGCCTGATTCTCTGCTATGACATGCAGACTAATTCTCTGCTGACATGAAGCCAGATTGTCTGTTACGGGACCTCTCTCCTCTGCCTGGGTGCTGGGCCTAAATTTATGACAATGGACTGTTGCAGTGGTGGCTGACGTGAAGCCTGATTCTCTGCTATGACATGCAGACTGATTCTCTGCTGACATGAAGCCAGATCGTCTGTTACGGGACCTCTCTGCTCTGCCTGTGTGCTAGGCCTAAATATATGCCAATGGACTGTTGCAGTGGTGGGTGACGTGAAGCCTCATTCTCTGCTATGACATGCAGACTGATTCTCTGCTGACATGAAGCCAGATTGTCTGTTACGGGACCTCTCTGCTCTGCCTGTGTGCTAGGCCTAAATATATGCCAATGGACTGTTGCAGTGGTGGGTGACGTGAAGCCTCATTCTCTGCTATGACATGCAGACTGATTCTCTGCTGTCATGAAGCCAGATTGTCTGTTACGGGACCTCTCTGCTCTGCCTGTGTGCTAGGCCTAAATATATGCCAATGGACTGTTGCAGTGGTGGGTGACGTGAAGCCTCATTCTCTGCTATGACATGCAGACTGATTCTCTGCTGACATGAAGCCAGATTGTCTGTTACGGGACCTCTCTGCTCTGCCTGTGTGCTAGGCCTAAATATATGCCAATGGACTGTTGCAGTGGTGGGTGACGTGAAGCCTCATTCTCTGCTATGACATGCAGACTGATTCTCTGCTGTCATGAAGCCAGATTGTCTGTTACGGGACCTCTCTGCTCTGCCTGTGTGCTAGGCCTAAATATATGCCAATGGACTGTTGCAGTGGTGGGTGACGTGAAGCCTCATTCTCTGCTATGACATGCAGACTAATTCTCTGCTGACATGAAGACAGATTCTCTGTTACGGGACCTCTCTCCTCTGCCTGTGTGTGTGCTGGGCCTAAATATATGCCAATGGACTGTTGCAGTGGTGGCTGACGTGAAGCCTCATTCTCTGCTATGACATGCAGACTGATTCTCTGCTGACATGAAGCCAGATTCTCTGTTACGGGACCTCTCTCCTCTGCCTGTGTGCTAGGCCTAAATATATGCCAATGGACTGTTGCAGTGGTGGCTGACGTGAAGCCTCATTCTCTGCTATGACATGCAGACTAATTCTCTGCTGACATGAAGACAGATTCTCTGTTACGGGACCTCTCTCCTCTGCCTGGGTGCCGGGGCCTAAATATCTGAGAATGGACTGTTCCAGTGGTGGGTGACGGGAAGCCAGATTCTCTGCTATGGAACCTCTCTCCAATTGATTTTGGTTAATTTTTATTTATTTAATTTTTATTTTAATTAATTTCCCTATCCACATTTGTTTGCAGGGGATTTACCTACATGTTGCTGCCTTTTGCAGCCCTCTAGCCCTTTCCTGGGCTGTTTTACAGCCGTTTTAGTGCCGAAAAGTTCGGGTCCCCATTGACTTCAATGGGGTTCGGGTTCGGGACGAAGTTCGGATCGGGTTCGGATCCCGAACCCGAACATTTCCGGGATGTTCGGCCGAACTTCTCGAACCCGAACATCCAGGTGTTCGCTCAACTCTATTTAAGTACAGACATTATGCAGAAATAGCTGTTTCACAATCTCACACAGTCACTTCTGGCGCTCCCAGGATGCTGGCACATGGCTCCTCAGTGTGGGCTTTTTTTCACGTGTCAGCTGCTGCCAATAGTGTTGCCATCTGCAGCCTGTGCTGGCAATGCATAAGTCGCGGTAAGCCCAATACTCACCTAGGGACGACTGCCTTAAGAAGGCACCTGGCCTCCCATCACTGAGCCCAGTGGGAGCAACACCGTCAGAACCCACAAAGCCACACTCCCGGCGCTCCACGTCCTGCCTCTTCTCTACTCCAATTTGTCCTCCACTCCACCTTTCACCATGCCATCGTCGCGTTCATCTGACAGAAGGCAGGTTTCTGTGGCCCAAATATTCGAGTGTAAAAAGTTGATGACGCTGGATAACCCTCTTGCCCAACGGATGACCGCTGGCTTGTCGGAAATGCTAGCCCGCCAACTACTGCCGTATAAACTGGTAGACTCGGAGGCCTTTAGAAAATTTGTGGCCATTGGCAAACTGCAATGGAAGGTCCCCGGAAGGAAATATTTCTCCCAGAAGGGCATCCCAGAGCTATATGGCCACGTTCAGTGGCACACAGTGTCAGTGCCAAGATACATCTGACCACAGACACGTGGTCTAGAAAACACGGGCAGGGAAGGTAGATAACTACAGCCAAGGATTGCATGCAGGCCTGCTTTTCTTCTCCTCCTTCTACTCCATCCTCCGTCTCATTCTCGGCTGACTCCTCCTTTATCACTGCTACCGCCTCTTCCGCTGCACCCCCCCCCCCCCCAGCTCCCCAGAACCTATTTTACGTGCCAGGTGAGATGTTGCCATGCTGTGCTACGTCTGTTGTGCCTGGAAGCCAAGAGCCATACCGGTCCTGCTCTGCTTTCATCTTTGCGGTCACAGGTCGATCAGTGGCTAACCCCGCTCAATTTGACAGTTGGTAAAGTGGTGTGTTGCCAAATACCCCGGGGTCCAGGACGTCTGATTTGTGACTGCCCGATGCGCTGGAACTCCACCTTGTGTATGCTTGATAGACTGCTCCAGCAGAAATGTGCTGTTAACGACTACCTGTACGAACTCTGCAGCAGGACAGGTTCTGGGGAGCTTGGCTTCTTTTCACCGCGACAGTGGCTGCTCATGCGGGACGCATGCAGATTTCTGCGGCCATTTGATGAGATCACCAGATTGGTCAGTTGCAGCCAGAGAGCCATCAGTGACATTGTACCTTATGCCTTCTTTCTGGAGCGTGCATTGCGTCGTGTCATTGATCAAGCCGTCAAGGAGCAGGAAGATGAGGAAGTCCCAATGCTAAATTAATTCCATTGGGGGGGCTACTCCATCTGAGACAAGTCAGCAAGAGTCTGAAGAGGAGTCAGAGGAGGATGGTGGCTGGGGGGAGGAGGAGAAGCAAGAAGAGCAGGCTTTGAGGGGGACTTTAAACTTTTCGGGGATCCCTGGTGTTGTCCAAGGCTGGGGGGAGGAGACCGAGGATGGCATTCTCCTGGGCAATGAGCAGGAGCCAGGCCACTCCACCGCTTCCAATTTAGTGAAAATGGGGGCCTTCATGCTCCAGTGTTTGAAGAGGGACCCCCGTATAAAAATCATAATGGGCAAGGACCAGTACCGGGTGGCAACGTACCTAGACCAGCGGTACAAACACAAAATGGCAGAAATGCTACCAGCATCACAGAGGGCTGGCAGAATGCAGCATTTCTACGCCTTGCTGCGAGAGCTGTTGCATTGTGCTGTTGGGGGGGCTGGTTGAGGAATTTCCACCCACAGCAAAATAGGTGTGGGTACAAATCCTACTGCGCCTGCAAGAAAAGGGAGGTTTGAAGATGTGTTGGTCGCTTCGGATATGAGATCACTCTTGCAGCCAACCCATCTACAGCCTCCCTCCGGATCCAGCCTCAGGGAACGCCTAGACCGACAGGTGTCTGACTACATTGGGTTAAAGGCCGATGTGGACGCTCTGAGAAGCGAGAAAACCTCTGGACTACTGGGTGTGCAGGCTTGACCTGTGGCCAGAGCTGGCACAATTTGCCATGGAACTCTTGGCTTGCCCCTCGTCCAGTGTCCTCTCTGAAAGGACGTTTAGCACAGCAGGAGGGATCGTGACCGATAAGTGCACTCGCCTAGCTCACAACAGTGTGGACTACCTCACATTTCTAAAAATGAATAAGGCATGGATCGCAGAGGAATTCAAGACCTGTGACGACCATATGTAATTGAATTTCCTCATGCCAGCCCACACATATCCACCACTACCCAGAACAAAGAATGGTCCTTGTCTTATGTATATACAGCGGCATAAAAGGCCTTTTCTGTCAGATGAATGCCTAATTTTTGGGGCCTATACTCCAGTGGCCTACAGTAAAATTTTTAGCCAGTGACCGCCTAATGTACCTCCAGCCACATCATCATAAATTCTTTTCTGTCAGGTGCCTAATTTTTGGGGCCTATGCTGGCCTACAGTAAAATTTGTATCCAGTGACCGCCTAATGAAGCCCGCCGCGAACGCACGGTTCGTTAACATTTGATTGCGAACGCACGTTCGCGAAGCGTCCCGGCCGATGTTCGTCCATCACTAGTCATACTGACTCACAGTATTATTTCACTACCACAGCAGACTCCCTATGTATGTTACTGCAAGGCACAATGTTCTACACCACTATAAATGCTCTCTGCAGCCTGGACATTTTTTTATGCAATTTTTGAAAAATTCGCTCATCTATAGTGGATACTAACAAATGCAAATTAAAAAATAAATGATATTTTTAATTTTATTTTTTTATGCTACCTTACCAATAAAAATAGCAGAAATATATTTTTCTAAATATTATCCTAATAAAACATTACTTATGTGTATAGGGTGATGTTAAAAGAAGCGTGAATGATCCATAAAAAAAAAAAATAATGATTTAAAACTTATATAATTAGCCCAACAAATAAGAATGTTATAGCCATCAAAGTATGCAAAGAAATGTGTCTGTCCTAAAGAAGAAGATTACACTGGTCCAGAAATGGTTAAAGGAATAAAGAGGTTGTCCATTGCTATCAAATAAAATAATATAACAAAACAGATGGATACATAGAGAAATGCGTGAAGTACATGGATACAATTGGAACTGGTTGCTCAGGGGAGGTAGCTTCACGTGATGGGACGGCCCATGATTAAGGAGGGGCTGAGAATGGGTCATTTGTTTAGGAGGTGAATTATCTGGTCTCTAGGGTATGACTGATGGGTGACAATGGTGGATATCCATGGTATTGATCTGTAACTTTGGACCTCTGAGGACAGTCTTCATGACTCTACTCTGGAGTTCTTTTTTTGGTTAATGAGCCGGCTTCATCTTCTTCATTGTATTTAGTTTAGGTAATGGTTTATCATCCCAAGAAGATGACTGATCGACCTCGAGTCCTCTCTGAAGCAACATTTGGAATCAGTTTTCACTGGGTATATTCCCAAACGACAAGTCAATTTTTGAGACTCAAGAGTTCATCCTGTCCTTTATAATCAAGATGAAAAAAGCGAAGGATTTTATTCCTGCAGAAGTGACTGATCTCATGTTCCTAATACGCGTTACTCAACTGCTTCAGACAATAAAATTCCAGAGTTGATGTGTTCATTACATAATTGTAACGTGTCCACGATGAGAGTTGTTGTCTGAGTGCCAGGATTCATCATTGTATTATAACACTTGACTGAAAGCCACTCCAGAGAACTTCACTGATCTCACTCCCTGCACATGCACGTTGTATGTTCCTCACGGCCTCGCATATAGCAAAGCTGTGCGCACGGACCCCGTGCAGAGATTTTTAGAAGTTTTTACTATTTTTTTGCAGTTTTTTTGTGCTGTTTTTGTATTGTTTCAGCGTTTGTTTTTTAATTATATGACCAGATGTTACTGTAAAGCCTATAGTGCATTAAAAAATGCACTACTGTCAAGGTGTTTTGTTAGCACTGAGGATACTTTCACACTTGCGTTGTTGGATTCCCGCGGGCAGGTCCATCGCCGGAACTGCCTGCCGGATCCGGCAATCTGTATGCAAACGGAAACCATTTGTAGACCGATCCGGATGCGGATCTGTCTCACCAGTGCATTGCAATACTGGATCCGTCTCTCCAGTTGTCATCAGGAAAAAACGGATCCGGTATCTTTTCACATTTTTAAAGGTCTGCGTTTTTAAGGAACACAGATCCGGCATTCCAGCAAGTGTTCCGGAATTTTGGACGGAGAAAATACCTCAGCATGCTGCCGTATTTTCTCCGTCCAAAAAACGTACAGTGACTGAACTGAAGACATCCTGATGCATCCTGAACGGATTGCTCTCCATTCAGAATGAATTAGGATAAAACGGATCAGTTTTTTTCCAGTATTGAGCCCCTAGGACGGAACTCAATACCGGAAAAGTTTAATGCAAGTTTGAAAGTACCCTAAGCTTGGGCATTTTAGCGTTTTTTCAAAATGCAGCATGCTCCAAGTGTAAATTTTTTTACCGTTGACATGAAAAATGCCCAATGAAGATTTAAAGTGTTATAAGAGAAAAAAATGCTACAAAATGCAGCAAAAAAAAAAGCTAAAAATGCAACAACTAAAAAACTGTGTGAAGGAACCATACATGTTGTTACAGCAAGATTTTTTTCATCACCTCAATCAGTGATGGAAAAGGCAAATTAGGAGCAATCTTGGCAAACTTGCGCTATGCTTCCTAAAGTAGACCAAGGGCTCTTGAAAGACTTAGGGGGTCATTTATTAAGACCGGCGTTTTACACTCTGGTCTTAATAACCCCTATAGCTGGAGGTGGATCCATCGAAGTTATGAAGAGGAGCCGGCTTGTCACTTTTCCTGCCCACTATTTTAGACCTGGCGTGAGCGGGGAAAAGTAGCAGAGCGCAGTATGCCTCAGAAATACGCCTAATATAAGCAGATTTTTGGATAGTAAATGACCCCCTTAGTCACCTGAGGATCCGCATCAGGGGCTTATATTTCCAGGTAATTATACGTGGTATCAGTCCAGAATGGTGTTCTCTAGGACTCAGGGATGCTTCTAGCCTTTCAGCTGCTTAAGGTGAAAATTGAAACAGCGCCCCCCCCCCACCCCATTACCAAATTCTCAACCTAACCCCTTCCCTCCGACGGCTTAACAAAAAACTGCTACACCGCCGAGTAGGTGATTTTAGCCCCAACACTCCGTACTGGCTGACTGCTACCGCCGCTGCCTCTGTGAACCCGTGCACCGCTACTTCCCGGGCAGGTATGCTCCTGCAAAATGGGTGGTCTACCCCAGGCACGTTTGGCTACCGACCTCCCACTGCTGCCACCCTGCTGACTCCCGGCCACGCTAGTGACTTACTGGCTCTGCCTCTGCGTCACGAGCAAGCTGCCACCCCCTTTTCCAGATGATGAAGCCCCTTCGTCAGAGAGGATCAAGACGCGCTGACGTAGGTTTGCTACGTCGTTCCTCCCTCTGACCGTTCTATCCCGCCGCACTATGCAAGACACGAGACTCTAGATCTGAACCATGGGACGCCCCCACCTCTGGGCCCTTTTGTGTTCTGCTGGACTGGACTCTCGGCGGATCCCCTGCGTTTGCCCGCCATGTCTGGCGGTGTCTGCTTGCTGCCTTGCTTGCAGAAAGGGCGGTCGCCGTCCTTCTGATGTTTCGGTCTCCGCTGCTTCCTGCCGCCCCCCCTCCTTGGATCTTCGGTGTCGGCTGGGACCTGGTTACAGGTTTGAAGTATGAAGTATTGAATATATGTTGCTTCGTGTCCTCCTCTGCCTCCATGTTTGACCCCTATTCATTTATAGGGAATATAAATGAATAGGGGTCAAACATGGGGTCTATTCATTTATAGGGAATATGGGACAGAAGGTTAAAATTTCTCAACTTTATAAAGTGTTGCTTCAAACTCGATTTAATAATACACGGCTTGGCAAATTGATTGTTCGGGAATTTAATTTGAAGAGTGGGATAATATATTGGCGAATTAAAGTCTAGTTTCTTATCATTTTAATCACGTTTTGGTTCAATTTAATATTTTGCACCAAATCTATATCACACCTTTATGGCTTAATAAATGTGGTGACTAAGAGTTATAAGGTGGAAAGAGCAGGGTCCCCAGCAACACAGAGTATTTCAGGAGTGTGTCGGTTGTTTTGGAAAGGACAGGCAGGATTACTGGTTCTCAAAAAGCTTAGAATCAACGTTGAAAAATATCTGGCATCAGAGGTGTGTGAGGACACCATCAAGATAGGACGGGTACGCCATCCAGGGCAGATTGTATATGTGGGCGACATACAGAATATAACCAGGAAACAGATTGAAGAATAGGGACAATTCGTTCCGATAATTGGCGGCAGTCCTTGTAATTGACTTTCCACGATTACTCAATAAAGTGTTGCCTAAGACAGGAGAGAATAGGCCAGTCTTCTGGCTATTCGAGAACGTGGTTGCGATGGAGAAAGCATTCCAAAAAACTATTTCTCTCCACCTGGAGACAAATCTTGTCAAGATAGATGCAAGTGTGCTATCGGCTGCTCATCGAGCCAGATACTTCTGGGGGAACCTGCCTGGCATGAACGGCCTCCAGTAGCTACAGACAATGAGAAGACAAAACTTCTAGATTGCTTGGAGCCCGGAAGAGTTGCGAAGTTCATCAAGATTCAAACCATAACTACCAGCCCCTGGTCTCTTTGTCAGGGAAAGCATCACGAGCTCCCAGTCATCATGGATGGGAAGGGTCTTTGGATTCCCCCCGCACTATATGGACGTCTCAGAAATGAACCGCTGCACCCGACAGAAGCTCCTGAGAAGGTCATGGAGCGTCCCCGTCATCCGGCATCTATTTGCCATGCAGAAGGATTATGAGTGTGTAGAAGCCACACAGGGCCCCCACGCTGCAGATTTATAATGGAGACACCAGATTTTATAATATTACATTATTATATAAATAAAAAATAAAGAAAATGAAGCCCCTTCGTCACCTGGCTCCCAAGTGTGATCAGCTACATCATTATCATCATCGAGTACTGTCTGAACGTCACTGATGTCCTCCTCAAACGTCTCTGGGTCAGGAGCCTGACCGCTTGCAATACCAGCTCCCACGCCATTCTCCTCATCACTACTTGCCGGCCTAGCGGTGGAAGCGGCGGATGTCTCCTCCAGATCTTGGCTGGCCAGTAGATGCTGACTGTCCTCCTGTAGCTCGTCCTCGCTGTATAGTGGAGCTAAGCCCACAGCATATAATACTTCTCTGGCTGAGGGAACAGAAAAGGACAGAGGCAGGTTGAGGACAGGTGAGGGCACAGGGACTGTTCCCAGGCCATGCCAACTAAGGGTTGTGTCTGACAAACACACCGACTCTTGGCTGGGAGTGTCTGATGTCACTTGCGAAGTCGAAGATCGAGTCAACCATTCAAGAACCGCTGGGTTGCTGATCAACACATGACTGCTAGATGACACCGGGAGCTCAGGCCTCTCGATGTGACTCCTGCTGCCACGGCCCCTTACTCTGCTGCGACCTCTGCCTGCGCCAGAAACATTTAGGCCTCTGCCCCTCCTCTGTGCAGAGCCTGGCACTTCTCTGTCTGACATACTGTTAGATCAAATACATAAATAAAAGAGGAATTAAAACACCCAAAAAAGTCTGTAATTTTCTTACTTCACCACACACTGGCCAATAAGCCCTTTTTTTCCACTAATACACAGAAAAAAGGGCTTTAGAACATATAACTGCACTTCTGAACGGCAAATATATTTTCCTTTTGCCCTGATACACGACAAAAAGGGCTGTCATTTTCTCACTTCACCACACAACGGCTAATAAGCACTTTTTTCCCACTAATACAAGCCAAAAAGGGCTTTAGAACATATAACTGCACCGCACAAGGGCAAATAAGACGTAGCAATATTTCCTTGTAATAACCCCTGTTAATGGCTGTATCACACAGCACTTGCACCCCAATAACAAGACCGGTTTGCTGGAATTACAGAGCTGTATAATTAGGGATGAGCGAACCCGAACTGTATAGTTCGGGTTCGTACCGAATTTTGGGGTGTCCGTGACACGGACCCGAACCCGGACATTTTCGTAAAAGTCCGGGTTCGGGTTCGGTGTTCGTCGCTTTCTTGGCGCTTTTTGAAAGGCTGCAAAGCAGCCAATCAACAAGCGTCATACTACTTGCCCCAAGAGGCCGTCACAGCCATGCCTACTATTGGCATGGCTGTGATTGGCCAGAGCACAATGTGACCCAGCCTCTATTTAAGCTGGAGTCACATAGCGCCGCCCGTCACTCTGCTCTGATCAGCGTAGGGAGAGGTTGAAGCTGCGACGTTAGGGCGAGATTAGGCAGTGATTAACTCCTCCAAAAGACTTCATTCAGTGATCGATCTACAGCTGTGGATGATTGAACTGCTGCTATTGAATTGCTCACTGTTTTTAGGCTGCCCAGAGCGTTTTTCAGTCACTTTTTTCTGGGGTGATCGGCGGCCATTTTGTGTATTGTGGTGTGCCAGCACAAGCTGCCACCAAGTGCATTTAACCCTCAATAGAGTGGTTGTTTTTTGGCTATATCCTACATCAGGGTGAAGCTGTCACACCAAGTGCATTTAACCATCAATAGTGTGGTTATTTTTTGGCCATATACTACATCAGGGGCAAGCTGCGCCTGTCACCAAGTGCATTTAACCATCAATAGTGTGGCTATTTTTTGGCCATATCCCAGTCTAATTCTGACTGTAAACGTATACCTGTCACCCAGGGCCTAAATAATAGGCCTCAAATTTATATTCATCCAAATCTGTCATTATTGCTGTAGCTGGTCAAGTTATTTAGTGTCCGTCAAAGCACAGTTTTTGTTCTGGGTTGAAATACAATTCCCAATTTTGCAATTTCCTAATTTAGTGGTTTCTGCTGTATCAGACCTACATTAAATCTATCCCTAAAAGGGTATATAAGATTCAAGGTGCACATAGGGTCATTCTCAATAACTTCACACACCCGCTACTGTGCATATCCCAGTCTAATTCTGTCTGTAAACGTATACCTGTCACCCAGCGCCTAAATAATAGGCCTCAAATTTATATTCAGCTAAATCTGTGGTTACTGCTGTGCCTGTATTAGTGTAATACGGTACCTAAATAGATAGCCAGATAGTGTTAGGTGTCTTTAAAAAAAGGCCTGAATTTGAATTCAATACATTGGGCCAAATAATATTTTTGTTGTTGTGGTGAACGGTAATAATGAGGAAAACATCTAGTAAAGGACGCGGATGCGGACATGGTCGTGGTGGTGTTAGTGGATCCTCTGGTGCTGGGAGAGGATGTGGCCGTTCTGCCACAGCCACACATCCTAGTGTACCAACTATCTCAGGTCCCAGTAGCCGCCATAATTTACAGCGATATTTGGTGGGGCCCAATGACGTTCTAAGGATGGTAAGGCCTGAGCAGGTACAGGCATTAGTCAATTGGGTGGCCGACAGTGGATCCAGCACATTCACATTATCTCCCACCCAGTCTTCTGCAGAAAGCGCACAGATGGCGCCTGAAAACCAACCCCATCAGTCTGTCACATCACCCCCATGCATACCAGGGAAACTGTCTCAGCCTCAAGTTATGCAGCAGTCTCTTATGCTGTTTGAAGACTCCGCTGGCAAGGTTTCCCAAGGGCATCCACCTAGCCCTTCCCCAGCGGTGGAAGACATAGAATGCACTGACGCACAACCACTTATGTTTCCTGATGATGAGGACATGGGAATACCACCTCAGCACATCTCTGATGATGACGAAACACAGGTGCCAACTGCTGCGTCTTTCTGCAGTGTGCAGACTGAACAGCAGGTCAGGGATCAAGACTGGGTGGAAGACGATGCAGGGGACTATGAGGTCCTAGACCCCACATAGAATGAAGGTCGTGCCACTGACTTTCACAGTTCGGAGGAAGAGGCAGTGGTGAGACCGAGCCAACAGCGTAGCAAAAGAGGGAGCAGTGGGCAAAAGCAGAACACCCGCCGCCAAGAGACTCCGCCTGCTACTGACCGCCGCCATCTGGAACCGAGCACCCCAAAGGCAGCTTCAAGGAGTTCCCTGGCATGGCACTTCTTCAAACAATGTGCTGACGACAAGACCCGAGTGGTTTGCACGCTGTGCCATCAGAGCCTGAAGCGAGGCATTAACGTTCTGAACCTGAGCACAACCTGCATGACCAGGCACCTGCATGCAAAGCATGAACTGCAGTGGAGTAAACACCTTAAAAACAAGGAAGTCACTCAGGCTCCCCCTGCTACCTCTTCTGCTGCTGCCGCCTCGGCCTCTTCTGCTGCTGCCGCCTCGGCCTCTTCTGCTGCTGCCGCCTCGGCCTCTTCCTCCGCCTCTGGAGGAACGTTGGCACCTGCCGCCCAGCAAACAGGGGATGTACCACCAACACCACCACCTCCGTCACCAAGCATCTCAACCATGTCACACGGCAGCGTTCAGCTCTCCATCTCACAAACATTTGAGAGAAAGCGTAAATTCCCACCTAGCCACCCTCGATCCCTGGCCCTGAATGCCAGCATTTCTAAACTACTGGCCTATGAAATGCTGTCATTTAGGCTGGTGGACACAGACAGCTTCAAACAGCTCATGTCGCTTGCTGTCCCACAGTATGTTGTTCCCAGCCGGCACTACTTCTCCAAGAGAGCCGTGCCTTCCCTGCACAACCAAGTATCCGATAAAATCAAGTGTGCACTGCGCAACGCCATCTGTGGCAAGGTCCACCTAACCACAGATACGTGGACCAGTAAGCACGGCCAGGGACGCTATATCTCCCTAACTGCACACTGGCTAAATGTAGTGGCAGCTGGGCCCCAGGCGGAGAGCTGTTTGGCGAAACGTCCTTCCGCCGCCAAGGATCGCAGGGCAACATTCTTTGCCTCCTGTTGCCACCTCCTCCTACTCAGCTTCCTCCTCCTCTTCTTCCACCTGCTCATCCAGTCAGCCACACACCTTCACCACCAACTTCAGCACAGCCCGGGGTAAACGTCAGCAGGCCATTCTGAAACTCATATGTTTGGGGGACAGGCCCCACACCGCACAGGAGTTGTGGCGGGGTATAGAACAACAGACCGATGAGTGGTTGCTGCCGGTGAGCCTCAAGCCCGGCCTGGTGGTGTGTGATAATGGGCGAAATCTCGTTGCAGCTCTGGGACGCACATCCCTTGCTTGGCGCATGTGCTGAATTTGGTGGTGCAGAAAATTCATTCACAACTACCCCGACATGTCAGAGCTGCTGCATAAAGTGCGGGCCGTCTGTTCGCGCTTCCGGCGTTCACATCCTGCCGCTGCTCGCCTGTCTGCGCTACAGCGTAACTTCGGCCTTCCCGCTTACAGCCTCATATGCGACGTGCCCACCAGGTGGAACTCCACCTTGCACATGCTGGACAGACTGTGCGAGCAGCAGCAGGCCATAGTGGAGTTTCAGCTGCAGCACGCACGGGTTAGTCGCACTACAGAACAGCACCACTTCACCACCAATGACTGGGCCTCCATGCGAGACCTGTGTGCCCTGTTGCGCTGTTTCGAGTACTCCACCAACATGGCCAGTGGCGATGACGCCGTTATCAGCGTTACAATACCACTTCTATGTCTCTTTGAGAAAACACTTAGGGCGATGATGGAAGAGGAGGTGGCCCAGGAGGAGGAGGAGGAGGGTCATTTTTAGCACTTTCAGGCCAGTCTCTTCGAAGTGACTCAGAGGGAGGTTACAAATGTGGCCAGCCAGGGCCCACTACTGGAGGACGAGGAGGACGAGGATGAGGAGGAGGTGGAGGAGGATGAGGATGAAGCATGGTCACAGCGGGGTGGCACCCAACGCAGCTCGGGCTCATCACTGGTGCGTGGCTGGGGGGAAAGGCAGGACGATGACGATACGCCTCCCACAGAGGACAGCTTGTCCTTACCCCTGGGCAGCCTGGCACACATGAGCGACTACATGCTGCAGTGCCTGCGCAACGACAGCAGAGTTGCCCACATTTTAACCTGTGCGGACTACTGGGTTGCCACCCTGCTGGATCCACGGTACAAAGACAATGTGCCCACCTTACTTCCTGCACTGGAGTGTGATAGGAATATGCGCGAGTACAAGCGCACGTTGGTAGACGCGCTACTGAGAGCATTCCCAAATGTCACAGGGGAACAAGTGGAAGCCCAAGGCCAAGGCAGAGGAGGAGAAAGAGGTCGCCAAGGCAGCTGTGTCACGGCCAGCTCCTCTGAGGGCAGGGTTAGCATGGCAGAGATGTGGAAAAGTTTTGTCAACACGCCACAGCTAACTGCACCACCACCTGATACGCAACGTGTTAGCAGGAGGCAACATTTCACTAACATGGTGGAACAGTACGTGTGCACACCCCTCCACGTACTGACTGATGGTTCGGCCCCATTCAACTTCTGGGTCTCTAAATTGTCCACGTGGCCAGAGCTAGCCTTTTATGCCTTGGAGGTGCTGGCCTGCCCGGCGGCCAGCGTTTTGTCAGAACGTGTATTCAGCACGGCAGGGGGCGTCATTACAGGCAAACGCAGCCGCCTGTCTACAGCCAATGTGGACAAGCTGACGTTCATAAAAATGAACCAGGCATGGATCCCACAGGACCTGTCCGTCCCTTGTCCAGATTAGACATTAACTACCTCCCCTTAACCATATATTATTGTACTCCAGGGCACTTCCTCATTCAATCCTATTTTTATTTTCATTTTACCATTATATTGCGAGGCTACCCAAAGTTGAATGAACCTCTCCTCTGTCTGGGTGCTGGGGCCTAAATATATGCCAATGGACTGTTCCAATGTTGGGTGACGTGAAGCCTGATTCTCTGCTATGACATGCAGACTGATTCTCTGCTGACATGAAGCCAGATCCTCTGTTACGGGACCTCTCTCCTCTGCCTGGGTGCCTGGGCCTAAATATATGACAATGGACTGTTACAGTGGTGGCTGACGTGAAGCCTGATTCTCTGCTATGACATGCAGACTGATTCTCTACTGACATGAAGCCAGATTGTCTGTTACGGGACCTCTCTCCTCTGCCTGTGTGCTGGGCCTAAATATATGACAATGGACTGTTGCAGTGGTGGCTGACGTGAAGCCTGATTCTCTGCTATGACATGCAGACTGATTCTCTGCTGACATGAAGCCAGATTCTCTGTTACGGGAGCTCTCTCCTCTGCCTGGGTGCCTGGCCCTAAATATATGGCAATGGACTGTTACAGTCAGGGCCGTCTTTACCAAGGGGCAAAAGGGGCAGCTGCCCCGGGCCCAGTTGCTCCTGGGGGGCCCAAGGCAGTTGCCTCTTGAGCCCTGCTAGCTACTGCCCCGGGTGTCAAGCTGTCTGTATACTTTAACGTTGTGATCTAGGACCTTAATGACATCATCACCATGTGACCAGTAACCTAGAAATTACTGGTCACATGACTATGAGGTCATCACAGGTCCTGTGGAGTGTTGCAGAAGTTAACTGTGGAGCTTTTTTGTGTGAAGATTACATCAGAAAAAGGTGACAGGAGCTGTTATGTTAATATACTGTAAACTACTGTATAGTGGGGTGCTGTATATTGTGTGGGGGCCTGTATACTGTGGGGGGCTGTATATTGTGTGGGACTGTATACTGTGTGGTGGGCTGTATACTGTGTGGGGCTGTATACTGTGGGGAGCCTGTATACTGTGGGGGCTGTATACTGTGTGGTGGGATGTATACTGTGTGGGGGCCTGTATACTGTGGGGGGGGCCTTTATACTGAGGGGCGGGGCCTTATACTGTGTGGGGCCTGTAGACTGTGTGGTGGGCTGTATACTGTGTGGTGGGGCTGTATACTGTGTGGTGGGGCTGTATACTGTGTGGGGGGCTGTATACTGTGTGGGGGGGCTGTATAGTGTGTGGGGGGCTGTATAGTGTGTGGGGGGGCCTGTATAGTGTGGGGGGGGGCCTGTATATTGTGGAGTGCTATACTGCTGTACTGTATACTGTGGGGGTCTGTATACTGTGTGGTGGGATGTATACTGTGTGGGGGCCTGTATACTGTGGGGGGGGGCCTTTATACTGAGGGGCGGGGCCTTATACTGTGTGGGGCCTGTAGACTGTGTGGTGGGCTGTATACTGTGTGGTGGGGCTGTATACTGTGTGGTGGGGCTGTATACTGTGTGGGGGGCTGTATACTGTGTGGGGGGGCTGTATAGTGTGTGGGGGGCTGTATAGTGTGTGGGGGGGCCTGTATAGTGTGGGGGGGCCTGTATATTGTGGAGTGGTATACTGCTGTACTGTATACTGTGGGGGTCTGTATACTGTGGGTGCGGTATAGTGTGGAGTGCTATACTGCTGTACTGTATAGTGTGGGGGTCTGTATCGTGTATAGTTTGAGGTGTTGTATACTGTTAGGTGTTGTATACTGTGGGCTGCTATACTGCTCTACTATATACTGTGGGGTACTGTATAGTGTGGGGTGCTATATTGCATACTGTGTGGTGCTGTATACTATAGGGTGCTATACTGCATACTGTGGGGTGCTGGGGTGCCATGTAACACTAGGGTGAGCTGAGCCCTGGTCTCCTTCCTGCAGAGCGGTGCCCACTTCCAGCCTGAGCCCAGCTGCCCAGAACACTGATCCTGAGCCGCTGGAGTCTTCAGAACTGGAAGTATTTACAGTCATTCACTGGACTCTACCAGATGTGTGGATTTTTTGTGTGTGTGTTGTGGTGGAGGGCGTGATTGCCTGCTAAGGTGTGGGAAGGCGGGATCCAGAGGGCCCAAGTAAATTTTTGCCCAGGGTCCAATCAATATTAAAGACGGCCCTGGTTACAGTGGTGGCTGACGTGAAGACTGATTCTCTGCTATGACATGCAGACTGATTCTCTGCTGACATGAAGCCAGATTCTCTGTTACGGGACCTCTCTCCTCTGCCTGGGTGCTGGGCCTAAATATATGACAATGGACTGTTACAGTGGTGGCTGACGTGAAGCCAGATTCTCTGCTATGACATGCAAACTGATTCTCTGCTGACATGAAGCCAGATTCTCTGTTACGGGACCTCTCTCCTCTGTCTGGGTGCCTGGGCCTAAATATATGACAATGGACTGTTACAGTGGTGGCTGACGTGAAGCCAGATTCTCTGCTATAGGACCTCTCTCCAATTGATATTGGTTAATTTTTATTTATTTTATTTTTATTTTTATTCATTTCCCTATCCACATTTGTTTGCAGGGGATTTACCTACATGTTGCTGCCTTTTGCAGCCCTCTAGCTCTTTCCTGGGCTGTTTTACAGCCTTTTTAGTGCCGAAAAGTTCGGGTCCCCATTGACTTCAATGGGGTTCGGGTTCGGGACGAAGTTCGGGTCGGGTTCGGATCCCGAACCCGAACATTTCCGGGAAGTTCGGCCGAACTTCTCGAACCCGAACATCCAGGTGTTCGCTCAACTCTATGTATAATGGCAATTTGGGTCCCCAGTCAGTGCAGCAAGGTGTAATAGGATTGTTCCTATTCCCCAGGCTGTAACCTCCCTACTGAACCCTGTTCTACATAAATGCTGTGGATGATTCCTCCCTGTCCGTTCCCTGCACCTTGAATAATCTTTCCCTGAACTTGTAAATCGTTTTTTTAGCACAATAAAGTTTTTCCTAGCACTGTCCCTAGCGCCTGCTGACGTCTCTCCCTGCACTAAGGACACTGGAAAATGACAGAATGCAAGATGGCTGAGGCTATTTATAGGGCTGTGACATCACAGGGCCGGCTGGCTGCTGATTGGCTGCATGCATGGCATTATGGGTGATCCTGCCTTCCCAGAGTTTCTTGCTCCATGTCCTCACACGTGCAGCAGCCATTTTAGGAAAAAATGTGTTTCGTTACTACGAAGCTTGAGGAAATTTGGATTTGGTGCGAATCAAATTTTTCCTGAAATTCGGATCGAATTCTACTTCGTCAACTTCGATTCGCTCATCTCTACTCCTAGCATTACGTATATCACAAAAAAACATACAGGGTAATACAACCCCATACCTCTTACATCCAGTGACGTCTCATCTGATGTAGATCTTCTCTCTCCTCATCTTCTTCATTCAGCCCAGACCGCCATGATGATTTTTCACCCATCTCTTGTCTCTGCAGTTTGACAAAAAGACATTTTAGTTTGATACTTTTCCATCATCCTCCCAGCTTCTGGCCAAATCATCCTACCACCCCCAATACTGTGCCCGCTGTGCTCCCCAATACTACACTGCAGAAACAGATAAACCCCCTGATAATAGCCTATCAGAGGAACGGGAAAGGGAGACGCCTCTCCCCTGCCTCGCTGCAGCATCCATTTGTATCGCTGGCCTGAGGATGGCGATACAGATGAATATAGAGATGAGTGCTTCCATAAATGCGCTCATCTCCAACTGTCCTGACGCCCCCCCACTTATCTCCAGGGCCGCGCCGCCTGAGGCGATCACCTCACCTCGCCTCATGTTTGCTTCCTTATATTGTACATTCAGTGGCAAGGTGAAAATGGGCTAAAACTAATGAGAATGGGGTGGAAACGTGGTGAGAATGATACTTTTACATTCATTGGATACAAACATTGGAAATTTAATCCTTACTTCACTTCTGGACATCAGTAAAGTTTAAGCCTACATAAAATGTGAAGTATAAGAGCAAGCAGGCTCATGCAGTGTATTATCTAAGCAAGCAGGCTCATGCAGTGTATTATCTAAGCAAGCAGGCTCATGCAGTGTATTATATAAGCAAGCAGGCTTATGCAGTGTATTATATGAGCGAGCAGGCTCATGCAGTGTATTATCTAAGCAAGCAGGCTCATGCAGTGTATTATATAAGCAAGCAGGCTCATGCAGTGTTTTATATGAGCGAGCAGGCACATGCAATATGTTATATGAGCGAGCAGGCTCATGCAGTGTATTATATGAGCGAGCAGGCACATGCAGTGTATTATATGAGCGAGCAGGCTCATGCAGTGTAATATATGAGCGAGCAGGCTCATGCAATGTATTATATAAGCGAGCAGGCTCATCCAGTATATTATATGAGCGAGCAAGCACATGCAGTGTATTATATGAGTGAGCAGGCTAATGCAGTGTATTATATGAGCGAGCAGGCCCATGCAATATATTATATGAGCGAGCAGGCTCCTGCAGTGTATTATATGAGCGAGCAGGCTCATCCAGTATATTATATGAGCGAGCAAGCACATGCAGTGTATTATATGAGTGAGCAGGCTAATGCAGTGTATTATATAAGCAAGCAGGCTCATGCAGTGTATTATATGAATGAGCAGGGTCATGCAGTATATTATATGATTAAGCAGGCTTATTCAGTGTATTATATGAGTGAGCTGATATTCGCAAATGTGCAAGACATGGGCGTACCCATTGCCGTTCCATATTTCTGTCTATACCACTTGCTACCAATGCCCATAGGCAATCGGAGGTGCGGTAATTGTTCCTTCTGCCATTATAATCCCCAATGGAAAAATCTACATTTTTGGGGCCTTTATTATGGAGTCAATACCCTTATAACGTGTAAGAGTAAATACATGGTGTACCTGATTATGTGCCGTTGTGGGCCATTTTACAGAGGAAAGACGATTAGAAGTCTATGTGAAAGATTTAGGGAACATATTATTTCAATTTTCTCGGTGAAGGGCCGTCCACGTTTAATAGAACACGTAAGGGAGACTCGTGGAGGTAATACGAGTGTTCTGAGTTTTTCAGGTATTGAACGAATCCCGCAACTACCACAAGGGGGAGACAGGCGTCAGACTCTCCTATGTAAAGAAGCCAGGTGGATAATGCGGTCAGGAATGATGGGCCCTTTAGGCCTCAACAATAAAAATGACATGAGCGTCTTTATATGAATGTGCCCTTTCATTGTATATTTGTTTTTATGTAGTTGGTTTCCAGTGGCGTCGATGGTTGCTATGACGCCACTGGATGATGACATGAATAGTGATATGCAAGTCTGTGTGCTGACGTAGCGGCCTGAGGAAGCGCGTACGCGCAAAACGCCCGTCGCCGCTTTGGACCTGTGGGATTATGGCGTGTGTCCGCCTCTACCTTCGGTATATGTGGATTCCTTGTATTTTGCTATCATTAAAGTGAATGAATATTTCCAAGCAAGCTGGTGAGTGCCGCCTATTTTTCTGGATCTACTTGTGCACATTTCATGGATTATATAAGAAGGGCAGAGCACCGATCACAGCATATACCTGGGCAGAGTCAATATCTCCTGTGAAGCCGTTTCGGAAGGTTGGTGAGTAGTGCCATCCTGTTGCTTTTTCTAAGTTTTGGAATATTATATGAGCGAGCAGGCTCATGCAGTGTATTGTTTGAGCGAGCAAGCTCAAACAATGTATTATATATGAGCGAGCAGGCTCATGCAGTGTATTATATGAGCGAACAGGCTCATGTAGTGTATTATGTGAGCGAGCAGGCTCATGCAGTGTATTATATGAGCGAGCAGGCTCATGCAGTGTATTGTTTGAGCGAGCAAGCTCATGCAATGTATTATATGAGCGAGCAGGCTCATGCAGTGTATTGTTTGAGCGAGCAAGCTCATGCAATGTATTATATGAGCGAGCAGGCTCATGCAGTGTATTATATGAGTGAACAGGCTCATGTAGTGTATTATGTGAGCGAGCAGGCTCATGCAGTGTATTATATGAGCGAGCAGGCTCATGCAGTGTATTGTTTGAGCGAGCAAGCTCATGCAATGTATTATATGAGCGAGCAGGCTCATGCAGTGTATTGTTTGAGCGAGCAAGCTCATGCAATGTATTATATGAGCGAGCAGGCTCATGCAGTGTATTATATGAGCGAGCAGGCTCATGTAGTGTATTATGTGAGCGAGCAGGCTCATGTAGTGTATTATGTGAGCGAGCAGGCTCATGTAGTGTATTATGTGAGCGAGCAGGCTCATGTAGTGTATTATGTGAGTGAGCAGGCTCATGTAGTGTATTATGTGAGTGAGCAGGCTCATGTAGTGTATTATATGAGTGAGCAGGCTCATGTAGTGTATTATATGAGTGAGCAGGCTCATGCAGTGTATTATATGAGTGAGCAGGCTCATGCAGTGTATTATGTGATTAAGCAGGCTCATGCAGTGTATTATATGATTACACAGGCTCATGTAGTGTATTATGTGAGTGAGCAGGCTCATGTAGTGTATTATGTGAGTGAGCAGGCTCATACAGTGTATTATATGAGCGAGCAGGCTCATGTAGTGTATTATGTGAGCGAGCAGGCTTATGTAGTGTATTATGTGAGCGAGCAGGCTCATGTAGTGTATTATATGAGTGGGCAGGCTCATGCAGTGTATTATATGAGCACAGGCTCATGCAGTGTATTATATGATTAAGCAGGCTCATGTAGTGTATTATGTGAGTAAGCAGGCTCATGCAGTTTATTATAATAGTGAGCAGGCTCATGCAGTGTATTATATGAGCGAGCAGGCTCATGCAGTGTATTATATGAGTAAGCAGGCTCATGCAGTGTATTATATGACCGAGCAGGCTCATGCAGTGTATTATGTGAGCGAGCAGGCTCATGCAGTGTATTATATGAGTAAGCAGGCTCATGCAGTGTATTATATGAGTAAGCAGGCTCATGCAGTGTATTATATCAGCGAGCAGGCTCATGCAGTGTATTATATGAGTAAGCAGGTTCATGCAGTGTATTATATGCGCGAGCAGGCTCGTGCAGCGTACTAAATGAGTGTGCAGGCTCATACAGTGTATTATATGAGTGAACAGGTTCAGGCAATGTTTTAAATGAGTGAGAAAGCTCATACAGTGTATTATTTGAGCGAGCAGACTCATGCAGTGTATTATATGAGCAAGCAGGTTAATGCAGTGTATAATATCAGGTATCAGACACATGCAGTGTTTTATATGAGCGAGAAGGCTCATAGGATTTCAACTAGTTGGATTATAATAAAAATGTAATAAAATATTTTTGTAAAAAAAAGTGTTGTAAGGGTATTTTACAAGAAATGATTGACATTTGACATTCATAATTAAGTACTGATTGGTTATTTACCCTTTACTTATTGTATTACCTTCTATATCCCTTGTAATGTAGTAAGTTAAGGACATTTAGTTACCATATACAAAGCCATAGTTTTGTTTCCACCAGGCCACATTCCAGTGTGGTTCCATGTGTACTGCACACTGAATATCCTTAGGGGTAGGGGCTGAAAGATATAACCTTTTTGCACAAAGACAAAGAACGCAGCTCCAAAGAGAACACCATCCAAGTAGGATGTTGTAGGTTACCATCGCTCTCTTGTATTACCATGGGGGGTAGCCATGTGCTATTTTGGCAGTGTGGTGATGGGAGCTCCCACACTGTGCTGCAGGCCAGGTGATTGTTACTTACCTTTACTACTCTGTATGTGATTTGTCTGTTTTATATCTTTTTAAAATCACATTTAGTAAATATATTTATTCACTTAACCTGTGTAAGATTATTCTATTCTCAAATATTTGAATTCACATGAAAACAGTCAAAAATAATAGACACATAAAATTAGAAAGAATTAGTATCCATAACAACCCAGATTAGAGAATGAATAATTTTTTTTAACATACTAAAAGGTTTAACATACGTTATCTGTCTCATACTTTTCAAAACAAAACAAAACCAATAGAACATGGTGCAGGCAGGAACCAAAGGGTCTTGCAGACGAAGGGGTATGCACAGGATCTATTCTGCTCCCTAAGGACAATATGGTTGAGAAGTAGGTAGACCTGATAACGGATAACCTATATGGCCAACCAAACAGGAAGAGTTAATTTCCACCTAGGGCACAATGTGGCCCTAGGTGTAACAAAACCAATGCATTAGGATGCAAAGTTCCCAGCAGATAAGAAAATACTCAAGATCATACTATTAAATGCAGATGATAGTAACAGATCTCTGAGTCCTTCAGAACTGGTAGATGATAAAGGGTTGCCCATCTAGACGATTCCTTCATCACACTGGACCCAGTATGGTTCAGGCGCCAGATTAATAGACATCTGAAGTCCAAAGCAGAGCAACAATAATGGAATGTGTTAATAGCAATTTCCAAGGAGAAGTGAGCTTAGAGCAAGCTCAAACTAACCTTCTGCCCCCTGCAGAAGACAAGGCTCACCTGTGGACACTTAGCTGAACAAGTGGTACTATTGTACTGGTGAGGTGTTTTCATTAGGCTGCATGTCCGGAAAAGCAGATCTTGAGACTCACAAATAGGTGGTGAGGATGTAGCAGAACAGGAGGACAGAGAGATTTAAGGCTGGTGTAGCAGAACAGGAGGACAGAGAGATTGAAGGCTGGTGTAGCAGAACTTGAACTTCAATACAGCAAAGCTGAACAGAAGACTTATGTAGCAGAGTTGATGCTGCAAGTTCACTGAGGACTAGTGAAGCAGAGTTATCTTGTGAACTGGTGTGGCAGAGTTAATGAGAGATCAGTGTAGCAGAGTTGTTGCAGCAGAGAGGATGAAGAGTAACTGGCGCCAATAACAGGTTTGCCTATGCTGGGTTTAGAGAACCCTATGGATGACATAATTTGCTTATGCAGGGTTACCATTGCAACTCACCACACAGGCGAAGACTGGCTGGACATGGGGAGAGAGCAGTACTCGGCACTCGATCCGGGACAGGTGAGGAATGAAACTGGTCATTAAGTGATGTCTTCAGGGGACAAAGGCCGATTCAGTCCACCCCTGGGGGTAACTACAGGTCTTCTGACATGGGCATGTAGCTATGACATTCAGGAGTGACTTCAGCCATAATCCTTCTATCTTTGTAGATGCAGTTCTCACCTTTGAACTTTAGGTCTCCAAATATTTGGCCAAGGATATAAGCACCCCCCCCCCCCCCCCCATGCTTCTTGTCTTCTCTACACATGGAGAACTAAAATAGCGGCAGATAAATATTTACCTCACGCCTCCCAAGCTTGGTTTGCAACAAAATATTCAGGAGTTAAGCAGCACATGGGCGATGGCGAAATAAAACATTCCCACGGTTTTCTCCTCGTCATTTCAGGGAATGGTGGGACTGTAATCATCAGGATGCACAGGCGGTGATGTATCACAGCAGAACGCAGACTGGCGGAGCAGAAGAGTTCAGCCGGACATCTGCTCAACATTTATAGATCTGTAAATGAAAACCACCTGAATGTAATGGACTCGTGGCGGGAGTAGGGATAATATCATAGGATGGAGATGAAATGATAATCTGAAAAGTCTCCTTATCATTTTCATGTATCCGCTGTCTGATTTCTGCTTTTAGGGTGGCGACTGAAATCTGTGTTCCGAGAGGGGTAAAAAAGCCAATAGGGTTACTGCATGCTTTCAATGTCAGAGCAGATGACAGAGCATTTCTCCTTCAAAGGGATTGTGCCACGAAAAATGTAAAAAAAATGCAAGCTGTTCATTTCTTTGTTATGTAATGTAATGTTATGTCATGCTATGTATTGTAGCAAGTATAACTAGCTATAGATTTCACAGCCGAGATTAAGAGTCCTGGCTAAGTCCTTGTAGGATGTTAGGTGTGGAATGGCTCCGCTCCTTTAGTCTAGACTGGAGCTCAGAGAGAGAGAGGAAGATGTGACTGGTGCTGCTTCTTCTTAGACTCCTCAGTCTCTGCAGGATCTACAGAAAGAGAGAAGGGGTAAGACAAAGGAGAGAACTACAGGACCTACAGTCTCCATTGCCAAACATTGGAGTCAGTAAGGTAACCTGCTATCTAAAGCTGCCTAAACTTTACTGCTGTGAGGGACACTGTTAAAACGCCCTTCACACCTGGACACAACCTGGTCTGTTGTATCTCTAAAACCCTGCATCCCTCAGTGGATGTTACAGTCACCATTGCAAGAGTATTATTGCCCGCCATAAATTCTGCAAAAAGGGGACTTGACACAGATAGAGAGGGCAGAGGACCATGACTCCCATCCTTGCCTAAATCCATGCATCATTATCTGGGAAGAATTGCATTGTGTACAGTTGGAAATGCGTTTTGTTATTGTTTTTTTTATTTTTTTATTCTTTATTTATGTCAATTTTTTCTGCCTAAAAACATACAAAGCTCAAATAAGTACATCAGATAAAAAGCAAATATAATCAACATTATTGCACCACTCTGACCATCAATCAAAGCGGAAAGAGGATCAACCGGAGGGCCGGGATGTCTCCAGCCGCAAGTAAGAGACGCCATGGGCCAGCACTAAAGGCTAGAGTCAACTAACTCTTCCATTCACGCTACTGCATTCATAGGCCGAGATGGAAAATTGGCTAAGAGACAAACCTCCTCCCAGTTGTCACCCTCCACAATGCTCAAGGCAGTATAAAAGGACACACATAAAAACCATCAAACAAAAAGGACAAAGGGGAAAAAATACATGTCAGTCAGGATGTCAAGCATTCGATCATAGGGCTGTCACATCAAAACCGTCACCTCTTTGGTATAGGGAATGTGAATGAATAAAAAATGCGTTATCTACAGCACCATATTTGTGGGGATGATACTTAAGATGGATTAACACTTGTCCTGAGCATATTTCTCCTCCATGTGCATGAGCCAGGGTTGCCAGGTTTTAAGGAACATACTCCTGTTGTTATTTTCCCACCCCGCCAATTCCTCCATTCGACATATTAGATTCATTTTATCATACCACATCGTCAAAGTTGGGGGGTCCACCTCCCTCCACTTAATGGGCATAAGGAGTTTTGCAGCTGTAATCATATAAGTGGCCAGCGAGGATTTATTTGGTCTAAAGTTTTTCTCTGGACGCCACAATAAGACCAATGGGCCCGTGAGTTCAATTTGGGTATGGCATATCTTATTAATTGTAGTTTCAATTTCATGCCAGAAATGTCTCAGGGCCTGGCAGGCCCACCAAATGTGCGAGATGCTACCTACCCCAGTGGAACACCTCCAGCAAACATTGGAAGGTATTAAGTTAATTTTGTGAAGAAGTTCCGGCGTTCGATACCATCTAGTAAGTATCTTGACCGAATTCTCTTGGACCCGCACACACCTTGAGAATCCATGGGAATGAGATAGTATAAATGCCTTATCTAGGTCATCCAATGTGATATTCAGTTCTCTCTCCCACTCCCTCAAATAAGCTGGGGTCTGCTTATCTCTCCCAGTCAATAATTGTCTATATATTAAAGAGAGGCACTTTGGGGGAGTGGAAGGGAGAAGGACATCATTTTCCAACCAGGTAGGATCTGGAAGGGGCAGGTGCGAAGACCGTGAGAACCTGGCGCATGTACTTTCAAGTCATATTTATCGCATCAACAGGGTTTCCAGTTAGGGCAGCATAATAGTCAGAGTTCGGAAGGATTCTAACTAAGTCTCCCAATCTGAGATTATGAACAAATCCCCAAACCTTGGATCGTTCAAGTGAAGTGGTGGAGAGTATTTGTGGGAGTAGCTGAAGAGGCACAATGGGTGAAAGGCAGTTCCTACCCATATTGAGAGCCGAGGTGGCATTACAGTGCATAATAGTACACCTCGTGATATCACTCAAGACTACCTGTCTATTGAGGATCTTGCTACTGTGTCTCCACAGAAGGTGTTCTTGATTTACCCCCAAAAGGGCCCTTTCTAGAGAAATATGTAGGGCGAAAGGTTGCGGCCTGGATAGGGCTAACCATCTTTCCAACGTTTTGCTATTGTTGTATGTACTACAACTCC
The DNA here is from genome assembly GCF_014858855.1 of Bufo gargarizans. NCBI lineage: Eukaryota > Metazoa > Chordata > Amphibia > Anura > Bufonidae > Bufo > Bufo gargarizans. The sequence continues at coordinate 33,193,601 of NC_058087.1, forward strand.
TATTTTGCACTTCAGTAAAGAGAGATGCTTATTTTGCTACATCTGGCCTGGTTACTGACTCCTACATCATACGCTACATGACCTGCCGTGTACCCATATAAACACTCAACATTATTGCACCCTTTCTACCATCACACAAGAGCCTCAGAATCTGGGTGTGCCCCAGGGGAAGAAAGGTTGCACCCTCCTTTAACTGCATGGCTCTAGGGAGCAATTGTGTGAGGAATGACAGCCAGAGCCACTACCACTCCCATCCTTTGCTCCTCCTGGGATTACTACACATGTACCTCTTTCTAACAAAGCTAGAGAAATCCCTGTACCTCATATGGATTCAGAAATCTCATTCATTGCTCCAGTTGCTCTGCTAGACTTATTTCACTCTAGCAGCTCAGGGGGCATTTAGGTTCTCAGAGGGTGTGTCCTTTGTGCTGCAGCTCTCTTCCTGTTAGGCTACATTTACATATGTGGTCAGGGCCGGCGCAACCATATAGGCGAACTAGGCGTTCGGCCTGTTGAGCCGCCCCAGTGCCATTACAGGGGGGCCAGGAGGTGGAGGTCCTTCTTAAATATGGCAGAGCAGGCATCTGCTTACCCTGATGACAGGTGCCTGCTCTGCCAGTAAATTACCAGAGGAGAAGAGGCAGGTGGCAAGGGAGGCTGGTGACACTGTTGGGGATTTATTCAAAATTGAAGGCATACTGAACCAGCATGGCTACCACAGCAACTTGCAGCGGCATGCTATTCCATCCGGTTTGCGTTTAGTTGGACCATCATTTATTTTTCAACAGGACAATGACCCCAAACACACCTCCAGGCTGTGTAAAGGCTATTTGACCATGAAGGAGAGTGATGGGGTGCTGCGCCAGATGACCTGGCCCTCACAGTCACCGGACCTGAACCCAATCGAGATGGTTTGGGGTGAGCTGGACCGCAGAGTGAAGGCAAAAGGGCCAACAAGTGCTAAGCATCTCTGGGAACTCCTTCAAGACTGTTGGAAGACCATTTCAGGTGACTACCTCTTGAAGCTCATCAAGAGAATGCCAAGAGTGTGCAAAGCAGTAATCAAAGCAAAAGGTGGCTACTTTGAAGAACCTAGAATATGACATATTTTCAGTTGTTTCACTTTTTTGTTATGTATATAATTCCACATGTGTTAATTCATAGTTTTGATGCCTTCAGTGTGAATCTACAATCTTCATAGTCATGAAAATAAAGAAAACTCTTTGAATGAGAAGGTGTGTCTAAACTTTTGGTCTGTACTGTGTGTATATATATATATATATATATATATATATACAGTAGCAATAAAAATTATGTGAACCCTTTGAATGATATGTATTTCTGCACAAATTGGTCATAAAATGTGATCTGATTTTCATCTAAGTCAAAGTATATGAACCCTTGGATTTAATAACTGATTGAACCTCCTTTGGCAGCAATAACTTCAACCAAACGTTTCCTGTAGTTGCAGATCAGACGTGCACAACGGTCAGGAGTAATTCTTAACCATTCCTCTTTACAGAACTGTTTCAGTTCAGCAATATTCTTGGGATGTCCGGTGTGAATCGCTTTCTTGAGGTCATGCCACAGCATCTCAATCGGGTTGAGGTCAGGACTCTGGCTGGGCCGCTCCAGAAGGCGGATTTTCTTCTGTTTAAGCCAGTCTGTTGTTGATTTACTTCTATGCTTTGGGTCGTTGTCCTGTTGCAACACCCATCTCCTGTTGAGCTTCAGCTGGTGGACAGATGGCCTTAAGTTCTCCTGCAAAATGTCTTGATAAACTTGTGAATTAATTTTTCCTTCGATGATAGCAATCCATCCAGGCCCTGACGCAGCAAAGCAGCCCCAAACCATGATGCCCCCACCACCACACTTCACAGTTGAGATGAGGTTTTGATGTTGGTGTTCTGTGCCTTTTTTTTCTCCACACATAGTGCTGTGTGTTTCTTCCAAACAACTCCACTTTGGTTTCCTCTGTCCACAGATTATTTTGCCAGTACTGCTGTGGAACATCCAGTTGCTCTCGTGCAAACTGTAAACGTGCAGCAATGTTCTTTTTGGACAGCAGTGGCTTCCTCTGTGGTATCCTCCCATGAAATCCATTCTTGTTTAGTGTTTTACGTATCGTAGATTCACTAACAGGGATGTTAGCATATGCCAGAGACTTTTGTAAGTCTTTAGCTGACACTCTAGGATTCTTCTTCACCTCATTGAGCAGTCTGCGCTGTGCTCTTGCAGTCATCTTTACAGGATGGCCACTCCTAGGGAGAGTAGCAGCAGTGCTGAACTTTCTCCATTTATAGACAATTTGTCTTACCGTGGACTGATGAACAGCAAGGCTTTTGGAGATACTTTTATAACCCTTTCCAGCTTTATGCAAGTCAACAATTCTTCATCGTAGGTCTTCTGAGAGCTCTTTTGTGCGAGGCATCATTCACATCAGGCAATGCTTCTTGTGAAAAGCAAACCCAGAACTGGTGTGTGTTTTATAGGGCAGGGCAGCTGTGACCAACACCTCCAATCTCATCTCATTAATTGGACTCCAGTTGGCTGACACCTCACTCCAATTAGCTCTTGGAGATGTCATTAGTCTAGGGGTTCACATACTTTTTACACCTGCACTGTGAATGTTTACATGGTGTGTTCAATAAAAACATGGTAACAGTTAATTCTTTGTGTGTTATTAGTTTAAGCAGACTGTGATTATCTATTGTTGTGATTTAGATGAAGATCAGATCACATTTTATGACCAATTTGTGCAGAAATCCATATAATTCCAAAGGGTTCACATACTTTTATATATACAGTCATGTGAAAAAATTAGGACACCCTTTGAAAGCATGTGGTTTTTTGTAACATTTTTAATAAAAGGTTATTTCATCTCCGTTTCAACAATACAGAGAGATTAAAGTAATCCAACTAAACAAAGAAAACTGAAGAAAAGTCTTTTCAAGATCTTCTGTAAATGTCATTCTACAAAAATGCCTATTCTAACTGAGGAAAAAGATAGGACACCCTTGCCATTAATAGCGAGTGTTACCTCCTTTGGCTGAAATAACTGCAGTGAGACGGTTCTTGTAGCCATCTACCAGTCTTCGACATCGGTCTGAGGACATTTTACCCCACTCCTCAATGCAGAACTTTTTCAGCTGTGAGATGTTTGAGGGGTTTCTTGCACGTACAGCCCTTTTCAAGTCACCCCACAGCATCTCAATGGGATTCAAATCTGGACTTTGACTTGGCCATTCCAGGACTCTCCATTTCTTCTTTTTCAGCCAATCTTTGGTTGATTTACTAGTATGTTTTGGGTCATTGTCATGTTGCATGGTCCAGTTCCGCTTCAGCTTTAATTTTCTAACTGATGGTCTCACATGTTCTTCAAGCACCTTCTGATACACAGTAGAATTCATCGTGGATTCTATGATGGTGAGCTGACCAGGTCCTGCTGCAGCAAAGCAGCCCCAAACCATGACACTTCCACCTCCATGCTTCACAGTTGGTATGAGGTTCTTTTCTTGGAATGCTGTGTTTGGTTTACGCCAAACATGTCCTCTGCTGTTGTGTCCAAATAATTCAATTTTGGACTCATCTGTCCAAAGAACATTATTCCAGAAGTCCTGGTCTTTGTCAACTTTATCTCTGGCAAATGTCAGTCTGGCCTCGATGTTTCTCTTGGAAAGCAAAGGTTTCCTCCTTGCACACCTCCCATGCAAGTTAAACTTGTACAGTCTCTTTCTGATTGTAGAGGCATGTACTTCTACATCAACAGTAGCCAGAGCCTGCTGTAGTTCTCGAGATGACACTTTAGGGTTTTTGGAGACCGCTTTTAGCATCTTGCGGTCTGCTCTTGGGGTGAACTTGCTGGGGCGACCAGTCCTGGGCATGTTGGCAGTTGTTTTGAAAGCCCTCCACTTGTAGACTATCTTCCGGACAGTGGAATGGCTGATTTCAAAATCTTTTGAGATCTTTTTAAATCCCTTCCCAGACTCATAGGCTGCTACAATCTTTTTTCTGAAGTCCTCTGACAGCTCTTTTGCTCTCACCATGGTGCTCACTCTCACTTCAACAGTCAGGAGCACACCAAACTAAATGTCTGAGGTTTAAATAGGGCAAGCCTCATTCAACATGCAGAGTAACGATCTACTAATTATGTGCACCTGGTGTGATATACCTGTGTGAGATCTGAGCCAATTTAAGAGGGAATACATGTGAGGGTGTCCTATCTTTTTCCTCAGTTAGAATAGGCATTTTTGTAGAATGACATTTACAGAAGATCTTGAAAAGACTTTTCTTCAGTTTTCTTTGTTTAGTTGGATTACTTTAATCTCTCTGTATTGTTGAAACGGAGATGAAATAACCTTTTATTAAAAATGTTACAAAAAACCACATGCTTTCAAAGGGTGTCCTAATTTTTTCACATGACTGTATATAATGTGAACGCAGCCTGTCACAGCTTCCAACTGAAAATATGGCTGGTGCCAGTTGATAGATGGAACTGAGCATGTGTGACCACCCCAGTGCGGTGGACAGAGAAATAAGGAAAAGAACAAACAGCAGGTGGCACTAGAAGATACATTTTATCAAATAACTCAGTGGCTATACATATTACATTTTTAATTACAATGAACTGCAAAAGTATTTAGATCCCGGCGCTGGTTTTGTAGAATATTTTCATGAGACAACCTCTTTAAGGGATTCAGAGGAATTGCTACATCTGGGGCACAGGTTAAAGGGGTTTTCCGGGGGCCCAGCAGTTCCCGCAGACTGACCTTAATTAAACATAACACTCATGTGGTAGAAAGGGTTGCTGCCCAAAGGCTTCACTGCCACATCAGAGTTGTGATGGTGGGTCATAGTAATAGTGGGGATCTTGGTACACTCTTGCATTGGAGTCCAAGAGATTTGAACGTGGCCCATCTCATCAAAAGTGAGCCACAAACATATGAAGTCAGAATGGCCAATGTATCCTCATAGAAGATGAAGTGCAGACACAGAGGATTCTCCCTGGCATATGCATTATGCACATATGGATTCCTGTCCCTTTAATGGACCCTACCCCCAAGCCAGCACATCTTTCTGCACTGTACATGTTGATATTAATAGCCAAGGTGGATCAGATACCCAATCTCACCGCCCCAGTCAATGCTGGATATAGGTTTCTTCTCAACACCTGTTGTAAAATGCACAGCCAAGCACATCCAGGAAAGTGGTTGCCTGGTTGAGATGTAAGTGGTTTCCAGAAAGAATCCAGGCCCCATTTCCTCAGGAAGTTCCTGGAGAGTTTGTCTTAACTGTTGATTGAAAGTCATTAAGATTTGGAACCGTCAAGAAATATCAGCAGCAAAGACCAGGCTAGAAGATCAGATGTGGAGACGTCTTACACGTGGCTCCCTTCCTAAAACCTCTGCCGTGCAGATCCATTTACAGTACATGAAAAATCTAACGTCTACTTTATTCTGTTATATTTCTTGAAGGGTTATATTTTTTCTGACTTTTTATCTTCTACAGAAGTCTTCATTGATGAGTAGTGAACTTCTGGTAACAAAGAATATAGAAGCTGATGGAGACCATACTGCTTCACCAGCCATGGAGATTAAGGACAAGTCTAGTGGATCCTACTCCTTACAAAGGAGAGCAAGCTGTTACTAGGGATACATTTTTAAAAGGAGGACTCCTTTTACGCTTGACCATAGTGTACATGTGATATTTATTAAAAGTTTATATTTTTCATGACTTTTCCTTTTCTTCAGAAGTCTCTATAGACCGCTGATCTATGATGAATCTGGGACAAAGTTCTAGTATACAGGTCCTTCTAAAAAAATTAGCATATTGTGATAAAGTTCATTATTTTCTGTAATGTACTGATAAACATTAGACTTTCATATATTTTAGATTCATTACACACCAACTGAAGTAGTTCAAGCCTTTTATTGTTTTAATATTGATGATTTTGGCATACAGCTCATGAAAACCAAAAATTCCTATCTAAAAAAATTAGCATATCATGAAAAGGTTCTCTAAACAAGCTATTAACCTAATCATCTGAATCAACTAATTAACTCTAAACACCTGCAAAAGATTCCTGAGGCTTTTAAAAACTCCCAGCCTGGTTCATTACTCAAAACCGCAATCATGGGTAAGACTGCCGACCTGACTGCTGTCCAGAAGGCCATCATTGACACCCTCAAGCAAGAGGGTAAGACACAGAAAGAAATTTCTGAAGGAATAGGCTGTTCCCAGAGTTCTGTATCAAGGCACCTCAGTGGGAAGTCTGTGGGAAGGAAAAAGTGTGGCAGAAAACGCTGCACAACGAGAAGAGGTGACCGGACCCTGAGGAAGATTGTGGAGAAGGACCGATTCCAGACCTTAGGGGACCTGCGGAAGCAGTGGACTGAGTCTGGAGTAGAAACATCCAGAGCCACCGGGTACAGGCGTGTGCAGGAAATGGGCTACAGGTGCCGCATTCCCCAGAAACAGCGGCAGAAGCGCCTGACCTGGGCTACAGAGAAGCAGCACTGGACTGTTGCATGTCATTCGGAAATCAAGGTGCCAGAGTCTGGAGGAAGACTGGGGAGAGGGAAATGCCAAAATGCCTGAAGTCCAGTGTCAAGTACCCACAGTCAGTGATGGTCTGGGGTGCCATGTCAGCTGCTGGTGTTGGTCCACTGTGTTTTATCAAGGGCAGGGGCAATGCAGCTAGCTATCGGGAGATTTTGGAGCACTTCATGCTTCCATCTGCTGAAAAGCTGTATGGAGATGAAGATTTCATTTTTCAGCACGACCTGGCACCTGCTCACAGTGCCAAAACCACTGGTAAATGGTTTACTGACCATGGTATTACTGGGCTCAATTGGCCTGCCAACTCTCCTGACCTGAACCCCATAGAGAATCTGTGGGATATTGGGAAGAGAAAGTTGAGAGACGCAAGACCCAACACTCTGGATGAGCTTAAGGCCGCTATGGAAGCCTCCTGGGCCTCCATAACACCTCAGCAGTGCCACAGGCTGATGCCTCCATGCCACGCCGCATTGAAGCCGTCATTTCTGCAAAAGGATTCCCCACCAAGTATTGAGTGCATAACTGAACATCATTATTTGAAGGTTGACTTTTTTTGTATTAAAAACACTTTTCTTTTATTGGTCGGATGAAATATGCTAATTTTTTTAGATAGGAAATTTGGGTTTTCATGAGCTGTATGCCAAAATCATCAATATTAAAACAATAAAAGGCTTGAACTACTTCAGTTGGTGTGTAATGAATCTAAAATATATGAAAGTCCAATGTTTATCAGTACATTACAGAAAGTAATGAACTTTATCACAATATGCTAATTTTTTTAGAAGGACCTGTATATGTGGGGCCTGCTCTCCTTTAATTGAGTCCTGTTGGAACATGGAGAGGTATCAGAGTAGGTTCCAATCCAAAAGAGGTCAACATGCCGTGGTGGATGGGCACAAATTATTTTGATCAAAATATATAGTACTTGCTAAGAACCACATTTTCCTTTTATAGAGTGAACATAGCATTCGTTCATATATTGTATGTTTGAAGAGTGCTGTTGCATTGGATTTGCTTTTTCTATTATTTTGGATATTTGGCATGGTTCTAGGCCTAAATATAGCAATTGGCAATGTTTGGTTATGTCTGTAGTAAGAAAGTTTAGATATATTGTAAAGTAGCATGAAATCCCTTAAATTACTACACCTTTAATAAGTCAAAAGGTGCAAAAAATGTTCAAGATCTAAAGGGTTGTGGCAGCACTGGACTTTGGTTCCTTGGGTCCACCAGAGGAGAGAATTCTGCCGAGTGCCTTGCATTCATACAGAACATGTAAAGGTTACAGGTTATTACTGAATTATTTATGTAAGAAATAGACCCTAGGGGTAAAGTAACTGGCCCCAAAGCCACCTCTAAATGGGCTTGTCTTCTGCTGCACCTATTGGGTGTTATTGTGTCAGAATCTGAGCCTACTGGATGATCCTCTAGTACTCTGGTGGTACAGTCTTACCCTAGGTTGAGCAGTATCAATCCTAAAAAGCTCTGGAGATACCAGTCCACCAACATTCTAACACAAAACACTGGACTTGACCATTTTCACCATTGCCACCATTGACCAGCTTCAGTGGTGCAACCTTCTCTCTCTTTACATGGCTTCAACTTATAGAATGCTCTTATCCTGAGGGAGGTAATACCGGTTAATTAGTGCCCTGCATATTCCAGGTATAAATTGAGTCATATCTACATTGGATACAGTGTTGCAATGTTTTACTATATAAACATATTGTATTTATTTTGTGATGGGTGGTCTAAATCCAACATTACTAAGCGTCTAATCTTGCCCTTGTTTTTTTGACAGGGTCTGTTGGAGCCGTAGGTGGGTGAAACGTTTCGTTGTCATGAAATGATGCGTAACTCAGCAAGTTATATTCAGCATTATCAATATTTCCTCCTCTCAATTTCCATTCATCATGAAAACAAAAGGTGCAGTAAATGGCTACAGTCGTGGGGTTTCCAAGAAGACAACGGCTTGTTGATGCAGTTCACAGTGTGGGTGGCAGGAAGAGCTCTATTAATGGGCCCATGTCTAATATTAGTCAGAAGTAAATGAAGGTTTGGTGCCAGCGGGACAGATGCTTTGTTATATCGTTACATCTCTACAACAAAATGAAAATAAAATCCTCTCTTTGCTCTTTGAACACTTGCTACCACCTCCGGATCTTGCAGTAAACCACTAAATCCTGTGAATCATCCTAAGTTGAGTCCCTTGAAAGGTTCCAGTGACGCAAAGCCAAAAAAAAAAGTACGAGAGAATGGTGATTCAGCTCCTGTTTGTTTCTCTCCTGATGAGGGTGATTCTTGGAAGAATAGTGAACAAAGCCTTGGAGCCTATCCCAAACCAAAAAATAGAGATGTAACCTCAAAATGGCATGGGGAAATATCCAGGTCAAAGGGGAAAACATGTTTGAAAGATAATAGAGAAAGATACAATGTTACCATAGATTGTTTTCCAAGTTGATCCATACCTAAAGAGGCATGAGCAAAAAGGTTGAATTGGATTTGGTAAATGGTACCAATTATGGAGCTTCAAGTCACAAACTCTAAATCAACCCCTTCAAAGGGTTGACTTTTTAAGAAGTCAGAGTTGGATGTAAATATATTTTGTCTGCCCCCACCACCACCACCAACACCACCAACTGGATGAGAGGACACTTCCGCTTGGTTAGGGCTCATTTCATTGGGCTTCCTCAAAAAATTGAGTTGAATTCATTAGTGCACTTTGGACCCATAGGAACTCGATCTGTCACCGTCTAAGAAAATAATGTTTTCCCTCGTTAAGTCAGATTTTTCCACTTATTGGTTGACGCTTAAGCACTTTATTCCAGTTTTCGGCATAATATGTTACAAATCTGCAAAAATAATCGACATACATTTTTCACCTGATTTAACCTGCAATTAATTGGGTATCACGCTAGAAAACTGGGGGGGAAAAATGAAAGTATGAATTTTCCCAAGAGATCTCTTTATAATATGACTGGTTAAACAATATGTAAAAAATAGAGAAATACATAAAAAAAATATAAAATAAGATACTAACTTAAAGAGGACCTCTCCCCTCTCCTGACGTGCCTGCTTTAAAATCTTCATGCATTCCCCATGTAATAACAATTCTGGAGCCTCTATTCTTATGTCTCTGTGTTGTGTCATTCCTGTGTTATCTCTACTAGAAGTTATGAATTAATTGCTAGCAGTCTGCAGTAAGGGTACAGAGGGGTGGTACCCAGTTAGGGGGGGGGGGGGGGTTACATGCACAGACTGAAAATGGCAGCACTTATTGGATAGAGTCAGACTGTGCAGGGTAGTTCAAGACTAGAGTTGAGCGAACACCTGGATGTTCGGGTTCGAGAAGTTCGGCCGAACATCCCGGAAATGTTCGGGTTCGGGATCCGAACCCGATCCGAACTTCGTCCCGAACCCGAACCCCATTGAAGTCAATGGGGACCCGAACTTTTCGGCACTAAAACGGCTGTAAAACAGCCCAGGAAAGGGCTAGAGGGCTGCAAAAGGCAGCAACATGTAGGTAAATCCCCTGCAAACAAATGTGGATAGGGAAATTAATTAAAATAAAAATTAAATAAATAAAAATTAACCAAAATCAATTGGAGAGAGGTTCCATAGCAGAGAATCTGGCTTCCCGTCACCCACCACTGGAACAGTCCATTCTCAGATATTTAGGCCCCAGCACCCAGGCAGAGGAGAGAGGTCCCGTAACAGACAATCTGGCTTCATGTCAGCAGAGAATCAGTCTTCATGTCATAGCAGAGAATCAGGCTTCACGTCACCCACCACTGTAAGAGTCCATTTTCATAAATTTAGGCCCAGCACCCAGGCAGAGGAGAGAGGTCCCGTAACAGAGGATCTGGCTTCATGTCAGCAGAGAATCAGTCTGCATGTCATAGCAGAGAATCAGGCTTCACGTCAGCCACCACTGCAACAGTCCATTGTCATAAATTTAGGCCCAGCACCCAGGCAGAGGAGAGAGGTCCCGTAACAGACAATCTGGCTTCATGTCAGCAGAGAATTAGTCTGCATGTCATAGCAGAGAATCAGGCTTCATGTCAGCCACCACTGCAACAGTCCATTGGCATATATTTAGGCCTAGCACACAGGCAGAGGAGAGGTTCATTCAACTTTGGGTAGCCTCGCAATATAATGGTAAAATGAAAATAAAAATAGGATTGAATGAGGAAGTGCCCTGGAGTCCAATAATATATGGTTATGGGGAGGTAGTTAATGTCTAATCTGGACAAGGGACGGACAGGTCCTGTGGGATCCATGCCTGGTTCATTTTTATGAACGTCAGCTTGTCCACATTGGCTGTAGACAGGCGGCTGCGTTTGTCTGTAATGACGCCCCCTGCCGTGCTGAATACACGTTCAGACAAAACGCTGGCTGCCGGGCAGGCCAGCACCTCCAAGGCATAAAAGGCTAGCTCTGGCCACGTGGACAATTTAGAGACCCAGAAGTTGAATGGGGCCGAACCATCAGTCAGTACGTGGAGGGGTGTGCACACGTACTGTTCCACCATGTTAGTGAAATGTTGCCTCCTGCTAACACGTTGCGTATCAGGTGGTGGTGCAGTTAGCTGTGGCGTGTTGACAAAAGTTTTCCACATCTCTGCCATGCTAACCCTGCCCTCAGAGGAGCTGGCCGTGACACAGCTGCCTTGGCGACCTCTTGCTCCTCCTCTGCCTTGGCCTTGGGCTTCCACTTGTTCCCCTGTGACATTTGGGAATGCTCTCAGTAGCGCGTCTACCAACGTGCGCTTGTACTCGCGCATCTTCCTATCACGCTCCAGTGCAGGAAGTAAGGTGGGCACATTGTCTTTGTAGCGTGGATCCAGCAGGGTGGCAACCCAGTAGTCCGCACAGGTTAAAATGTGGGCAACTCTGCTGTCGTTGCGCAGGCACTGCAGCATGTAGTCGCTCATGTGTGCCAGGCTGCCCAGGGGTAAGGACAAGCTGTCCTCTGTGGGAGGCGTATCGTCATCGTCCTGCCTTTCCCCCCAGCCACGCACCAGTGATGGACCCGAGCTGCGTTGGGTGCCACCCCGCTGTGACCATGCTTCATCCTCATCCTCCTCCACCTCCTCCTCATCCTCGTCCTCCTCGTCCTCCAGTAGTGGGCCCTGGCTGGCCACATTTGTACCTGGCCTCTGCTGTTGCCAAAAACCTCCCTCTGAGTCACTTCGAAGAGACTGGCCTGAAAGTGCTAAAAATGACCCCTCTTCCTCCTCCTCCTCCTCCTCCTCCTGGGCCACCTCCTCTTCCATCATCGCCCTAAGTGTTTTCTCAAGGAGACATAGAAGTGGTATTGTAACGCTGATAACGGTGTCATCGCCACTGGCCATGTTGGTGGAGTACTCGAAACAGCGCAACAGGGCACACAGGTCTCGCATGGAGGCCCAGTCATTGGTGGTGAAGTGGTGCTGTTCTGTAGTGCGACTGACCCGTGCGTGCTGCAGCTGAAACTCCACTATGGCCTGCTGCTGCTCGCACAGTCTGTCCAGCATGTGCAAGGTGGAGTTCCACCTGGTGGGCACGTCGCATATGAGGCGGTGAGCGGGAAGGCCGAAGTTACGCTGTAGCGCAGACAGGCGAGCAGCAGCAGGATGTGAACGCCGGAAGCGCGAACAGACGGCCCGCACTTTATGCAGCAGCTCTGACATGTCGGGGTAGTTGTGAATGAACTTCTGCACCACCAAATTCAGCACATGCGCCAAGCAAGGGATGTGCGTCAAATTGGCTAGTCCCAGAGCTGCAACGAGATTTCGCCCATTATCACACACCACCAGGCCGGACTTGAGGCTCACCGGCAGCAACCACTCGTCGGTCTGTTGTTCAATACCCCGCCACAACTCCTGTGCGGTGTGGGGCCTGTCCCCCAAACATATGAGTTTCAGAATGGCCTGCTGACGTTTACCCCGGGCTGTGCTGAAGTTGGTGGTGAAGGTGTGTGGCTGACTGGATGAGCAGGTGGAAGAAGAGGAGGAGGAAGCCGAGAAGGAGGAGGTGGCAACAGGAGGCAAAGAATGTTGCCCTGCGATCCTTGGCGGCGGAAGGACGTGCGCCAAACAGCTCTCCGCCTGGGGCCCAGCTGCCACTACATTTACCCAGTGTGCAGTTAGGGAGATATAGCGTCCCTGGCCGTGCTTACTGGTCCACGTATCTGTGGTTAGGTGGACCTTGCTACAGATGGCGTTGCGCAGTGCACACTTGATTTTATCGGATACTTGGTTGTGCAGGGAAGGCACGGCTCTCTTGGAGAAGTAGTGCCGGCTGGGAACAACATACTGTGGGACAGCAAGCGACATGAGCTGTTTGAAGCTGTCTGTGTCCACCAGCCTAAATGACAGCATTTCATAGGCCAGTAGTTTAGAAATGCTGGCATTCAGGGCCAGGGATCGAGGGTGGCTAGGTGGGAATTTACGCTTTCTATCAAATGTTTGTGAGATGGAGAGCTGAACGCTGGCGTGTGACATGGTTGAGACGCTTGGTGACGGAGGTGGTGGTGGTGGTGGTGTTGGTGGTACATCCCCTGTTTGCTGGGCGGCAGGTGCCAACGTTCCTCCAGAGGCGGAGGAAGAGGCCGAGGCGGCAGCAGCAGAATAGGCCGAGGCGGCAGCAGCAGAAGAGGTAGCAGGGGGAGCCTGAGTGACTTCCTTGGTTTTAAGGTGTTTACTCCACTGCAGTTCATGCTTTGCATGCAGGTGCCTGGTCATGCATGTTGTGCTCAGGTTCAGAACGTTAATGCCTCGCTTCAGGCTCTGATGGCACAGCGTGCAAACCACTCGGGTCTTGTCGTCAGCACATTGTTTGAAGAAGTGCCATGCCAGGGAACTCCTTGAAGCTGCCTTTGGGGTGCTCGGTCCCAGATGGCGGCGGTCAGTAGCAGGCGGAGTCTCTTGGCGGCGGGTGTTCTGCTTTTGCCCACTGCTCCCTCTTTTGCTACGCTGTTGGCTCGGTCTCACCACTGCCTCTTCCTCCGAACTGTGAAAGTCAGTGGCACGACCTTCATTCCATGTGGGGTCTAGGACCTCATCGTCCCCTGCATCGTCTTCCACCCAGTCTTGATCCCTGACCTCCTGTTCAGTCTGCACACTGCAGAAAGACGCAGCAGTTGGCACCTGTGTTTCGTCATCATCAGAGACATGCTGAGGTGGTATTCCCATGTCCTCATCATCAGGAAACATAAGTGGTTGTGCGTCAGTGCATTCTATGTCTTTCACCGCTGGGGAAGGGCTAGGTGGATGCCCTTGGGAAACCCTGCCAGCGGAGTCTTCAAACAGCATAAGAGACTGCTGCATAACTTGAGGCTGAGACAGTTTCCCTGGTATGCATGGGGATGATGTGACAGACTGATGGGGTTGGTTTTCAGGCGCCATCTGTGCGCTTTCTGCAGAAGACTGGGTGGGAGATAATGTGAACGTGCTGGATCCACTGTCGGCCACCCAATTGACTAATGCCTGTACCTGCTCAGGCCTTACCATCCTTAGAACGGCATTGGGCCCCACCATATATCGCTGTAAATTCTGGCGGCTACTGGGACCTGAGGTAGTTGGTACACTAGGACGTGTGGATGTGGCAGAACGGCCACGTCCTCTCCCAGCACCAGAGGGTCCACTAACACCACCACGACCATGTCCACGTCCGCGTCCCTTACTAGATGTTTTTCTCATTGTTATGGTTCACCACAACAACAAATATATTATTTGGCCCAATGTATTGTATTCAAATTCAGCGGGATATAAATTTGAGGCCTAGTATTTAGGCGCTGGGTGACCGGTATGGATTTAGTGACAGAATTAGACTTGGAAATGCACAGAAGCGTGTGTGTGTGAAGTTATTCTGAATGACCCAATGTGCACCTTAAATATTATATACCCTTTTAGGGATAGATTTCAAATAGCTCTGATATAGCAGAAACCACTAAATTATGAAATTGTTAAATTGGGAATTGTATTTAAACCCAGAACAAAAAATGTGCTTTGACGGACACTAAATAACTTTCCCAGCCACAACAGGACAGCGTTAACGAGAGATTTAGCAGGATATAAATTTGAGGCCTAGTATTTAGGCGCTGGGTGACAGGTATGGGTTTAGTGACAGAATTAGACTTAGAAATACACAGTAGCGGGTGTGTGTGAAGTTATTCTGAATGACCCAATGTGCACCTTGAATATTATATACCCTTTTAGGGATAGATTTCAAATAGCTCTGATATAGCAGAAACCACTAAATTATGAAATTGCTAAATTGGGAATTGTATTTCAACCCAGAACAAAAAATGTGCTTTGACGGACACTAAATAACTTTCCCAGCCACAACAGGACAGCGTTAACGAGAGATTTAGCAGGATATAAATTTGAGGCCTAGTATTTAGGCGCTGGGTGACAGGTATGGGTTTAGTGACAGAATTAGACTTGGAAATACACAGTAGCGGGTGTGTGTGAAGTTATTCTGAATGACCCAATGTGCACCTTGAATATTATATACCCATTTAGGGATAGATTTCAAATAGCTCTGATATAGCAGAAACCACTAAATTATGAAATTGTTAAATTGGGAATTGTATTTAAACCCAGAACAAAAAATGTGCTTTGACGGACACTAAATAACTTTCCCAGCCACAACAGGACAGCGTTAACGAGAGATTTAGCAGGATATAAATTTGAGGCCTAGTATTTAGGCGCTGGGTGACAGGTATGGGTTTAGTGACAGAATTAGACTTGGAAATACACAGTAGCGGGTGTGTGTGAAGTTATTCTGAATGACCCAATGTGCACCTTGAATATTATATACCCTTTTAGGGATAGATTTCAAATAGCTCTGATATAGCAGAAACCACTAAATTATGAAATTGTTAAATTGGGAATTGTATTTAAACCCAGAACAAAAAATGTGCTTTGACGGACACTAAATAACTTTCCCAGCCACAACAGGACAGCGTTAACGAGAGATTTAGCAGGATATAAATTTGAGGCCTAGTATTTAGGCGCTGGGTGACAGGTATGGGTTTAGTGACAGAATTAGACTTGGAAATACACAGTAGCGGGTGTGTGTGAAGTTATTCTGAATGACCCAATGTGCACCTTGAATATTATATACCCTTTTAGGGATAGATTTCAAATAGCTCTGATATAGCAGAAACCACTAAATTATGAAATTGCTAAATTGGGAATTGTATTTAAACCCAGAACAAAAAATGTGCTTTGACGGACACTAAATAACTTTCCCAGCCACAACAGGACAGCGTTAACGAGAGATTTAGCAGGATATAAATTTGAGGCCTAGTATTTAGGCGCTGGGTGACAGGTATGGGTTTAGTGACAGAATTAGACTTGGAAATACACAGTAGCGGGTGTGTGTGAAGTTATTCTGAATGACCCAATGTGCACCTTGAATATTATATACCCTTTTAGGGATAGATTTCAAATAGCTCTGATATAGCAGAAACCACTAAATTATGAAATTGTTAAATTGGGAATTGTATTTAAACCCAGAACAAAAAATGTGCTTTGACGGACACTAAATAACTTTCCCAGCCACAACAGGACAGCGTTAACGAGAGATTTAGCAGGATATAAATTTGAGGCCTAGTATTTAGGCGCTGGGTGACAGGTATGGGTTTAGTGACAGAATTAGACTTGGAAATACACAGTAGCGGGTGTGTGTGAAGTTATTCTGAATGACCCAATGTGCACCTTGAATATTATATACCCTTTTAGGGATAGATTTCAAATAGCTCTGATATAGCAGAAACCACTAAATTATGAAATTGCTAAATTGGGAATTGTATTTCAACCCAGAACAAAAATGTGCTTTGACGGACACTAAATAACTTTCCCAGCCACAACAGGACAGCGGTAACGAGAGATTTAGCAGGATATAAATTTGAGGCCTAGTATTTAGGCGCTGGGTGACAGGTATGGGTTTAGTGACAGAATTAGACTTGGAAATACACAGTAGCGGGTGTGTGTGAAGTTATTCTGAATGACCCAATGTGCACCTTGAATATTATATACCCTTTTAGGGATAGATTTCAAATAGCTCTGATATAGCAGGAACCACTAAATTATGAAATTGCTAAATTGGGAATTGTATTTCAACCCAGAACAAAAAATGTGCTTTGACGGACACTAAATAACTTTCCCAGCCACAACAGGACAGCGGTAACGAGAGATTTAGCAGGATATAAATTTGAGGCCTAGTATTTAGGCGCTGGGTGACAGGTATGGGTTTAGTGACAGAATTAGACTTGGAAATACACAGTAGCGGGTGTGTGTGAAGTTATTCTGAATGACCCAATGTGCACCTTGAATATTATATACCCTTTTAGGGATAGATTTCAAATAGCTCTGATATAGCAGGAACCACTAAATTATGAAATTGCTAAATTGGGAATTGTACTTCAACCCAGAACAAAAAATGTGCTTTGACGGACACTAAATAACTTTCCCAGCCACAACAGGACAGCGGTAACGAGAGATTTAGCGGGATATAAATTTGAGGCCTAGTATTTAGGCGCTGGGTGACCGGTATGGATTTAGTGACAGAATTAGACTGGGATATGGCCAAAAAATAACCACACTATTGCTGGTTAAATGCACTTGGTGACGGGCGCAGCTTGCCCCTGATTTAGTATATGGCCAAAAAATGAACAGACTATTGCTGGTTAAATGCACTTGGTGTCACAGCTTGACGCACCACACTACTGAGGGTTAAATGCACTTGGTGACGGGCGCAGCTTGCCCCTGATGTAGTATATGGCCAAAAAATGAACAGACTATTGCTGGTTAAATGCACTTGGTGTGACAGCTTCACCCTGATGTAGGCTTTAGCCAAAAAACAACCACACCATTGAGGGTTAAATGCACTTGGTGACAGGCGCAGCTTGCCCCTGATTTAGTATATGGCCAAAAAAATGAACAGACTATTGCTGGTTAAATGCACTTGGTGTGACAGCTTCACCCTGATGTAGGCTTTAGCCAAAAAACAACCACACCATTGAGGGTTAAATGCACTTGGTCGCAGCTTGGATGCACTTGGTCGCAGCACCGCACAAGACACAAAATGGCCGCCGATCACCCCAGAAAAAAGTGACTGACAAACGGTCTGGGCAGCCTAAAAACAGTGAGTGAGCATTTGAATTTCAGCAGCTCAATGATGCACAGCTGCAGATCGATCGATTAATCAAGTGAAGTCCTTTGGAGGAGTTAATCTGCCTAATCTCGCCCTACTGTCGCATCCGCAACCTCTCCCTACGCTAATCAGAGCAGAGTGACGGGCGGCGCTATGTGACTCCAGCTTAAATAGAGGCTGGGTCACATGGTGCTCTGGCCAATCACAGCCATGCCAATAGTAGGCATGGCTGTGATGGCCTCTTGGGGCAAGTAGTATGACGCTTGTTGATTGGCTGCTTTGCAGCCTTTCAAAAAGCGCCAAGAAAGCGTCACAAAAGCGCCAAGAAAGCGACGAACACCGAACCCGAACCCGGACTTTTACGAAAATGTCCGGGTTCGGGTCCGTGTCACGGACACCCCAAAATTCGGTACGAACCCGAACTATACAGTTCGAGTTCGCTCATCCCTATTCAAGACATAAAAAAAAAAAAAAAAAAAAAAAAAGTTATCCCCACCACATGTGCAGAATCACTAAAAAGTGTCTGGTCATTTGCCTGAAAATGTCACAAATTATGTAAATTTTCAAATGCTCAGAGAACTGATAAATAGGATTTTGTGTAAGCCTTTCAATAAATGCAATGCAATAGTCTTAAAGGGCATCTGTCAGCAGTTTTGTCCCTATGACACTGGCTGACCTGTTACATGTGCACTTGGCAGCTGAAGGCATCTGTGTTGGTCCCATGTTCATATGTGCAGCATTGCTGAGAAAGATGAGGTTGTAATATTTGCAAATGATCCTCTACCATTACACCTAGAGGCGCAGTTTTCTCTGCACTTTCATTGACAGGGCCTGGCAGTGAAAACAGTATAACACCAGGCAGTTGCAGAGAGAGCAGAGCCTCTAGGTGCAACGGCAATGACCCCGTTGCTCCTAGAGGCTCATATGCATATATTAAAGCAATGCGGACACATATGAACATGGGACCAACACAGATGCCTTCAGCTGCTGAGCACACATGTAACAGGTCAGCCGGTGTCATAGGTGCAAATCTGCTGACAAAAGCCCTTTAATATGAAATTCATCTACCATTTCACGTACACAGCTCCTGCTTATGTCACCTACTCACCTAATTATGTTGTTTCCTTTAAGTTAACCTACAGACAGAAACAAAAAGACAGTCAAGCAAAAGGTTTGTTTGCAGTCTGTAACCCTAGAGCAGGGGTGCACAACCTTCTCTGGTTGGGGGCCACATGTTCAGCCTGAACCAATTCCAAGGGCCAAAAATAAAACTTAAAATGGTATTACCAACTGAACTACTGTATTTATGGCATATTGAAAAATGTCTATTTACACTTCTAGTACCAGATGGGAGAATACATGAAAGATACATGAAAGATACATATGAGCATTCACAAGACATAGACATACATGTCTGTTACCAGATGGTTGAGGGCCGCACAGAATGGTATCGAGGGCCGCAGGTTGTGCACCCCTGCCCTAGAGACACATAGGTCTGCCTGAGAGCTGCATACACAAAACAGTAAATCCCTTTTAACAACAAGACTATTTGCAGATTGCTTCATTTTCTTTTCTTTTAGATGCATTGGAGAAATAGGATAATAAATGACAGGACTGCAACTACAGATACTTTGGACCGTCCGTCATACATTTTTCCAATGAGGTGGAGATGGTGATTTGCTGCAGACTCAGATTATAACAGAAATAGTCACAGTGTTATACTGTAAGAATGTTGCAGAACAAAAGTTATGCAGCCGTAACAAAGTTCATTTCAATTATTTTATCGCACACTGCTTAACTATTCATCCTGAGACAGGAAATGGCTGAGAAGCAGCAAACACACAATCCAAATAGACGGAACCCAACAAATTAATAAGACAAATCTGAAAATGTAGTCTAAACTATGGTTATCCTTGAGAAAATGAAAATAACGGAGGTCACACAGCGGAGAAGCTAAACAGTCTGGTATTGTCCCCAGTGCACTGTAAGAGACAAACACAACCGGATAAACCTGAGGTCAGAAGAAAAATGCTGCAACATGATGGCCAATACCATGGAGTCTCATATGTACCAGAGAATGCCCAAATTATACCAGCATGGTCCATATCACTATATACAGAAGATGTATAACTTATACCAGCTGTACATATATAATTATATACAGGAGATGCCCAGGTTATTCCAGCATGCTCCACCTCACAATATACAAGAAGATGTATAACTTATACCAGCTGTACATATATAACTATATACAGGAGATACCCAGGTTATACCAGCATGCTCCATATCACTGTATACAAGAAGATGTATTACTTATACCAGCTGTACATATATAATTATATACAGGAGATGCCCAAATTATACCAGCATGCTCCATATCACTATATACAAGAAGATGTATAACTTATACCAGCTGTACATATATAATTATATACAGGAGATACCCAGGTTATACCAGCATGGTCCGTATCACTATATACAAGAAGATGTATAACTTATACCAGCTGTACATATATAATTATATACAGGAGATACCCAGGTTATACCAGCATGCTCCATATCACTATATACAAGAAGATGTATAACTTATACCAGCTGTACATATATAATTATATACAGGAGATGCCCAGGTTATACCAGCATGGTCCATATCACTATATACCAGAAGATGTATAACTTATACCAGCTGTACATATATAATTATACACAGGAGATGCCCAGGTTATACCAGCTGTACATATATAATTATATACAGGGGATACCCAGGTTATACCAGCATGCTCCATATCAATATATACAAGAAGATGTATAACTTATACCAGCATGATCCATATATAATTATATACAGGAGATGCCCAGGTTATACCAGCATGCTCCATATCTCTATATACAAGGAGATGTATAACTTATACCAGCTGTACATATATAATTATATACAGGAGATGCCCAGGTTATACCAGCATGCTCCATATCACTATATACCAGAAGATGTATAACTTATACCAGCTGTACATATATAATTATACACAGGAGATGCCCAGGTTATACCAGCATGGTCCATATCACTATATACAAGAAGATGTATAACTTATACCAGCTGCACATATATATTTATATACAGGGGATGCCCAGGTTATACTAGTTGGACATATATAATAGAAAGTGCCAAGGCTATTCCAGTATAAGGGCATTTAATAGATTATGAAATCTGGAAATTACCCCCAGTTGAAGGGGTAGATAGAAGATTTACATGAAGACAAAAATGGAACATGTTTGGGTTTTGGGTGATGTGTCTTCCCTATGGTCCATCAGGCAAGTATACAGGTCACATAAGGACATCTCATAATAAAGTCATCCCTATTTATACTTCTATCTCATGTTTCCTGAATGAGTTGTGTCCTGAGACTTGGACTGAAGAGGCCGTGAGACGTTGTGGTTGTGTCTGGAGTAGAACACGACTGCTATGGTCTTAGGACCACGTGCTACAGTTACAAGACCACCTCCACGCATCTCCTCAGGCTGCCAATAGACTGGAACATGTTTATGAGGCCACAATACATTTTATCAAGTACAATTCAGCAATTCAAGGACGCAGAAGGAACTTTAAATAGAACAGGAATTCAGAGCAGCAGAAGAAGTGCAAATGTGTAACTTTTTTTGTCCTGAAACCTTGGAGGACTGTGGACAGGGGGTGTGGTGGGAAGAGGAGAGCTGAAATTCTCTCACAGAAATAAACCTGGAAAATAATATTAACCCCTTCTTCCTCTGTGCATTTGGGGCCTTAATGACCAAGCACATTTTTATTGTTCCATTGATGTAGCAGCAAGAGGGCTTGATTTTTTAAAGACAGGTTGCAGTTTTTTATGGGACTATTTTGGGATACACATAACCTATGGCTTAACTTTTATTAACTCTTTCTTGGGAGGGATGGGCCGGACTACTGAGATTTTATGGTTTAAATGTTGCAACATTCACTTTGTGTCAAAAGTAACATTATAACTTTACTCTCTCGGTCAGTTACGACTACTGTGATTTTATATACATACAGGATATATCTATTTTTTTTTATTTATTTTTTTAGTTTTACTAGCATTGCCCAATAAAAAAATACTTTAAAAAAATAAAATGTTTTTGCATTGCCACATCCCACACTTTTTTTGTTTTGTTTTTATGCTCTTTTTTGGTAGTGCATTAACCAAAAAAATAAATTCGGCCACTGTTTTTGGAGCTTATTATGGCAATCACTATGTGGGATATATTACATAATAACTGTATAGTGTGGGTCATTATTGACCTAGTGATACCAAATATGTGGGGGGTTTATTTTTGCAATTATTTTACATTGAAAAGTATTTGTCTCAAGGAAAAAACGGTATATATTGTTTATTTTTTTACTTTTTTAAAATAAAACTTTATTTAAACAGTTTATTTACTATTTATTAGTCCCACAAGGGGACATTGGCAGGCAATTTTCTTATTGTGTCTATAATGCACTGTACTGCTTATACTTACAGGTACTATCAAGCCTTCATTACATATCCATCTGCCATGCAAAGACATTGGCATCCTGTTATCTAATTCTTGAGGTGCCAATGCCTGACACAGAGAGTTGCGTCCCTCTAAACTACTTAGGTGCCACTGTTGCTATTGAACATGGCATCTAAAAAGGTAAATTTCTCTGGTGTGAGGGCTTCTGCCAATTCAGCCCATTGGAGCAGAAGACCAGCTTCTATATGAGAGCTAGGCAGGGGTGTACATAGAAATCATTGGGCCCCATAGCAAGAATCTGAATTGGGCCCCCTAACTCCGCCCACTACCCACCCCTGGCCCATCCCACTACCTATCCTGGCTCCTCCCCTGCCACACCCCCATTGTATTCCTACTGACCCAGAGAATAAAAAGCACAGGTCAGTTTCGCCGCAAAGGGAACGCCGTAGAAACAGAACCCGTAAAATGGTGGAGGAATTGCGTTTTTTTTTTTCAATTCCACCCCATTTGGAATTTTTTGCCTGCTTCCCACTACATTGTATGCCATATGAAATGGTGGCATTAGAAAGTACAACTTGTCCCGCAAAAAATAAGCCCTTATATGGATATGTGACCGGAAAAATAAAAAAAGTTATGGCTCAAGGAAGATAGGGAAGAAAACTGAAAATGCAAAAATGAAAAAAAACTCTGGTATCCTGTTAAAGGGGTTATCCAACCCCTATTATGCCCCCCAAAATGCTTGGCCACCGCATACAGATAATACTTATGCTCGGGGGGGTGCAGCCAATAGCAGGCCGTGAAGGAAATGAGCCTGTGATGCTAAGGAGGTTCGTTCCTATTGTGGCCTGTATTGATTGCCCCCCACGTCTCTGGATGTTTTCATTCATGTGACAGGGGGGATGCAGTGGCGGTCATGTGGGCATCAGTGACGCGGCTGCCGGGAGCGGTCAAAGTATTGCCTGTATGAGGTGCCCTGGCATTCTGGGGGGCATTAGAGGGTTTGGATAACCTCTTAAAACTCCTTGCTGCTGATGCTTAGTTTACCATGAGAAAAAATAGCCATTTATCATGAATATTGACTTAAGTATAAGTTGATATTGCTGTCATAACAAGAAATAGAAGCGTGAACATCACACGTTATACACAAAAACTATGATCTATTACACGTTACACGCCAATAATGTTGTTAGACCTTGCACACACCAGTAACTCCGCCATATGGTGCCTCTCCCATACACTATGCTCAACTAATAACATAATATGCTATACAGATAAATAAGCCTGCTAAGGGTCCATTCAGACGTCCATAGTGTTTCGCGGACTGCAAAACACTGACGCCGCACATCACCGGCACTTAATAGATCATTCCTATTCTTGTCCGCAGCTGCGGACAAGAATCGGACATGCTCTATTTTGTTCCGGAGCCGCGGACCGGAAGTTCGGGGCAGTGGACAGGAAATGCGGATGCGGACAGCACACTGTGTACTGTTCGCATCTTTTCCAGCCCCATTGAAAATGAATGGGTCCACACCCGTTCCACATAATTGCGAAACGGATCCGGACCCATTCAACAGACGTCTGAATGGACCCTTATACAATGTGCACAGATAAAGCCGCCATATCCTGCACACAGTGGGACAGGGCAGCTATTAGCAATGCTTTGTCCCATAATTGCCACAGAGTCAGGGGCAGATGTCAGGGACACTGCAGTGGGTGGGAGATTAGAAGCTGCTCGAGGCTCTATGAGGGGAGTGTGTTCTGTCAGAATACTATACCTTATCAGGTACCACTTAATGCGCATGTGCGAAACCAGCCAGGACACACTGCGCCTGCGCTCGAAGCCACGGCTGTGTAGGAGAGGGTGTGCACGTGCGGCTATATACTCCTGTCGGCCACACACATCAGGATTACACCACGTGTGCGCGCTCAGGGGTAGGTAGATTTGGACCGGAGTATATAGCCGCATGTGCGCACCATCTCCTTCCCAGCCGTGACTCCAGGCGCAGGCGCAGTGTGTCCCAGCTGGTTTCGCGCATGCGCATTAAGTGGGTGCTTCTCCCGCGGCGCTGCTATAATTTTGACTTATCCGTGGATCTGCGCTTGCGCAGCGCTGCACACCCCCTCCTCCAGCTGATTCTCGTCACTTCTGGTGCAGCCACGTCACCAGAAGTGACGAGGGTAAAGCATTCTGATAAGGAATAGTATTCTGACAGAACAGAGTGAACATAAAAGACAAAGGTGATGGAGATCTGTTATTAGAGGGAGGGTAGCAGCAGCTGGCATGGGCTCTGTTATATGAAAGGGGAAAGAAGCAGGTGGCATGGACTCTGATAGATCAGGGGGCAGAGGTTGACAAGGGCTTTGTGCTAAGGGATTGGGCACCTGAAGTCCAATAGGTGATAGGGGCTCAGTTACTGATGGATGGACAGACACAGATTGGAGGAGGACAGAGGGTTCCATGGGCTTTGTGAGTGGCTGGTGGTGACAAGGAATACAAAAAGTGGCAGGGGCTCTGTTATGAGAAGGGGGCACAGAAGCTGGTACAGGTCCTTTTGGTCACAGAAGGTGGCAAGGAGTCTCTGGGGACTTCAGGGAACATAGGAGATGATAGTGGCTGGAGGCCACAGATGGATGCATCTATTCTGTGGGGACAGTAGTAGAGGGGCATACAAGAGAGGTTCTGTGGGGGGTCAGGAGGGAGATAACAGGTAACAGCAGGATAGAGGGAGGTGGCAGTAGTGTCCTACCTCAGATTCTTTCCTGCTGCAGTATTTTTTTCACGTCTGGTGTTGGGGGCGGGGCTTCACTGGGCGGGGCTTCATGGATGTGGACGTGGCCGGTGCAGTTCTGTCAGCTTGAGCCTGACACGGAGGGTCGGGACATCAGCAGAGTGTGCTCTATTGTGTACAGAATGGGGGGGAGGTTCGGAGAAAGCAAGCAGGGCCCGGCCAGGACTGAACGGAGGACAAGTGGGCGTGCTTCCTCAATGCCCGATAAACTGTTTGCAGATGTAGGGGGCGGGGCCTTCCATGCGCTCCGGGCCCCCCATGCCACTGGAGCTAGGCTATTGTTGTCTGCTGCAGGAGAGGCCATAAAAGGGGGGAGGGGGTCTAGAATAAAGTTCCTTAACCCCTTCAGGACCCTGCCATTTTTCACCTTAAGGACCGGGCCATTTTTAGCAAATCTGACCAGTGTCACTTTATGCGGTGATAACTTAAAAACGCTTTTACTTATCCAAGCCATTCTGAGTGTTTTCTTGTAACATATTGTACTTCATGACAGTGGTAAATTTGAGTCAAAATATTTCATTTTTATTTTTAAAAAAATACAAAATTTACCCAAAAATTTGAAAAAGTATCAATTTTCTAAATTTCAATTTCTCTGCTTTTAAAACAGATAGTGATACCTAAAATAGTTATTACTTTACATTCCCCATATGTCTACCTTATGTTTGGATCATTTTGTAAATGACATTTTATTTTTGGGGACGTTACAAGGATTAAAAGTTTAGAAGCAAATCTTAAAACCCACTTTTTAAGGACCAGTTCAGGTCTGAAGTCACGTTGTGGGGCTTACATAATAGAATCCACCCAAAAATGGCCCCATTTTAGAAACTGCACCCCTCAAGGTATTCAAAACTGATTTTACAAACTTTGTTAACCCTTTAGATGTTAGTAAGCTTACTGGTACAGAGTTTTTAGATGCCCATCTGGTTCTGTCAATCAAACCTACCTCCCCCCCCCCCTTTCCTTTCCTCCCCCATTCTTTGTGTTCACAACAGTTTTATTGTTGGATTACTAAGTACGATCGAATACGCTTCCAATATGTATTGATCAGCGTTTTTGCTTATATGAGAAAGTCAGGTTGATTCTACAGGTCTAAAGGCTTGCTTGATTTGGGTGACTCTGCACGCTCACACATTGTGGGAGCAGACCCTTGATCTGGGTCTTGGTGTTGTTAACTATGGGAGAGTCTCCCCGATCATTTATTAAGCCCTACTCTTGTGTGCGTGCAGTTTCTCTCATTTAGGATATTTACCTTTGTCCTCCTACTGTGTTAATTATTGCATCAAATCTCATTCTTGGCGTATATTCTCTTATTGAACATGATACATATTGGTTTTTATACCAGTGTTTGTATTACTTCACTTCATGTTTTAAAAATCAATAAAAAGATTTTTAAAAGAAAGAAAAGTTTAGAAGCAAATCTTTTAGAAGAAAATTTTTAAGAAAATTTTCAAAACCCAATTTTTAAGGTCTGAAGTCACTTTGTGGGGCTTACATAATAGAAACCACCTATAAATGGCCCCATTTTAGAAACTACACCACTCAAGGTATTCAAAACTGATTTAAAAAAATGTGGTAACCCTTTAGGTGTTTCCTAAGAATTAAAGGAAAATGTAGATGAAATTTCAGAATTTTACTTTTTGGGCAGAATTTCCATTTTAATCCATGGGTTAACAGCCAAACAAAACTCAATATTTATGGCCCTGATTCTGTAGTTTACAGAAACACCACATATGTGGCCGTAAACTGCTGTACGGGCACACGGCAGGGCACAGAAGGAAAAGAGCGCCATATGTTTTTTTGGAAGGCAGATTTCACTGGAATAATTTTAAGTTGCAATGTCACATTTAAAGACCCCCTGATGCACCCCTAGAGTAGAAACTCCCAAAAAGTGACCCCATTTTGGAAACTAAAACCACGGGATAAGGTGCCAGTTTTGTTGGTACTGTTTTAGGGTACATATGATTCTTGGTTGCTGTATATTACACTTTTTGTGAGGCAAGGTAACAAAAAAATAGCTCTTTTGGAACTGTTTTTATTTTTTGTTTTTGTACAATGTTAATCTGACAGATTAGATCATGTGGAATTTTTTAGAGCAAAATGCTACGGATGCAACAATACCAAATATGACTACTTTTTTGGGCTGTTTATTTCAGTTTTATATAATAAAGCATTTTTGAAAAAAAAATAGATTTTTTTAGTGTCTCCATATTCTGAAAGCCATAGTTTATTTTAGATTTTTTTGGGTGACTGTCTTATGTAGGGGCTCATTTTTTTCGTTATGAGATGACGATTTAATTGGTACTATTTTAGGGTGCATATGACTTTTTGATCGCTTGGTATTACACTTTTTGTGATGTAAGGTGATATAAAATGGATTTTTTTACATATTTTTTATTTATTTTTACGGTGTTCACCTGAGGGGTTAGGTCATGTGATATTTTAATAGACCTGATTGTTACGGACATTGTTACTTTTTTAATTTTTTTTTCACTTTTAACACAATAAACGCATTTTTGAAACAAAAAAAAAATCAAGCTTTAGTGTCTCCATATTCTAAGAGCCATAGATTTTTTTATTTTTTGCTCAATAGTTTTACATAGGGGGATCATTTTTTGCAGGATGAGGTGACACTTTAATTGATGGCAAGGGTCCTTAAGGGGTTAAGGACCTCTATAATACATATGGCCACACAGGAGAATATACAGTCAGGTCCATAAATATTGGCACAATTCTAACATTTTTTGGCTCTCTACACCACCACAATGGATTTGAAATGAAACAAACAAGATGTGCTTTACCTGCAGACTGTCAGCTTTACCTGCAGACTGTCAGCTTTACCTGCAGACTGTCAGCTTTAATTTGAGTTGCAGAAGCAGAAAGAAAATGAACCTTTAGGATGGCGCTGTCAGCAGGAGTCAGAAGCAGGTGAGTATTGATCACACAATACTTTTTATTTTCAGTCAACGCGAATGCCTGATGACGTTTTTCTATTGTTTGAGACACACGCCCACGAACCCCGCCTACTTCCCCTCCCCTTGCCCCACCTTTGCTTGGTCTCACACGCCCTTTTTGAGTTTAAATAACTGCTACATGTGAACGCTGTTTTATGTTGTATATTGTCCTGACCTTTTTACTAATTACTATACAACACCACACATAGAAACATAGAATGTGTCGGCAGATAAGAACCATTTGGCCCATCTAGTCTGCCCAATATACTAAATACTATGGATAGCCCCTGGCCCTATCTTATATGAAGGATGGCCTTATGCCTATCCCATGCATGCTTAAACTCCTCCACTGTATTTGCAGCTACCACTTCTGCAGGAAGGCTATTCCATGCATCCACTACTCTCTCAGTAAAGTAATACTTCCTGATATTACTTTTAAACCTTTGCCCCTCTAATTTAAAACTATGTCCTCTTGTAGCAGTTTTTCTTCTTTTAACCCCTTAGTGACCACCCATACGTATTTTTACGGCGGTCACGAAGGGGCCTTAGGCTGGGCCGCCGCGTTTTTACGGCGGCCCGGTCTAAGCGCTGTACGGCTCCCCCGTGCAGCGGGGAGCGCGGACCCGGCTCTAACATGAGAGCCGGGGCCCTGCTCTAACAGCCCGGACCAGCAGGAGTGCCGATCTGGGCTGTTTAACCCTTTACATGCCGGGCGCAATGGCGCCCGCTGCATGTAAAGTGGTGACAGAGGGAGCAGACTCCCTCTGTCTCCCATCAGCACCCCGAAAATAAGATCGCTGGGTGCTGATGTGTTCGGAAGCTTATCTTGCTTCCGATCAGGGCCCCGAGCCTGTCTTCAGTTCTCTCCAGCAGGCTGTGCCTCTCTGGCGCAGCCTGCTGGTCAAGGTTTGAATAGCATTGCTATTGAAATGTAATGCATTTATAGAGATAATGCATTACATTTTAAAAGCAATCAAAATACTGTATATTATAGTCCCCTTGTGGGACTTTTAAGTAGTAAAAATTTTTTACAAAAAATACACATTTATTAAATAAAAAAATTCCATAAAATAAAAAAATATGCTTTTTTTCCATTGAAAATACGCTTTTCAATGAAAAAAATTGCAAAAAGAAAATATCCCCCATATGTTTGGTATTGCCGCGTCCGTAACGACCCGGACTACATAAATATTACATAAATTATCCCCTATGGTGAACGCCGTAAAAAATAAAAATAAAAAAAAGACAGAATTTCAAATTTATTCTTAGTTTCCACCAAAAAAAACGTAATAACAAGCGATCAAAAAGCGCCATTTACTCCAAAATGATACCAATGAAAAATACAAGTTGTCCCTCAAAAATCAAGCCCTCACACAACTCCATAGAAAAAGAAAAAAAAAGTTATGGGTCTTGTGAAATGGCAATGCAAAAGAATTTTTGGGGTTAATAAAAGGGGTTTTATTGGGAAAAAAAGTAGTAAAACGTAAAAATAATTATAAGTATTTAGTATCACTGTAATCGTACTGACCCAGAGAATAAAGATATTATGTTATTTGTACTGAAAAATGAACGCCGTAAAATTTATAATGTAAAAACGCAGTGGCAGTATTGCTATTTTCCCCCATCTCCCTCCCAGAAAGAGTTAATAAAAGTTAATCAGAAAGTTATGTACCCCAAAATGGTGCCATTAAAAACTACAACTTGTCCCGTAAAAAACAAGCCCTCATAAAGCTATATAGACGAAAAAATAAAAAAGTTATAGCTCTTGGAACGAGACCATGAAAAAAGGAAGAAAAACGCTTGGTCATAAAGGCCCAAACAGGCTTGGTCACTAAGGGGTTAAATATTCTCTCCTCTTTTACCTTGTTGATTCCCTTTATGTATTTAGCAGTTTCTATCATCTCCCCTCTGTCTCATCTTTCTTCCAAGCTATACGTGTTAAGGCCCTTTAATCTTTCCTGGTAAGTTTTATCCTGCAATCGATGTACCAGTTTAGTAGCTCTTCTCTGAACTCTCTCCAAAGTATCAATATCCTTCTGGAGATATGGTCTCCAGTACTGCGCACAATACTCCAGATGAGGTCTCACTAGTGCTCTGTAGAGCGGCATGAGCGCCCCCTCTGTCTACTGGTAATGCCTCTCCCTATACACCCCAGCATTGTGCTAGCATCTCCTGCTGCTCTATGACATGGTCTGCCTACCTTTAAGTCTTCTCAAATAATGACCCCTAAATCTCTTTCCTCAGATACTGAGGTTAGGACTGTATCACTGATTTTATATTCTGCTCTTGGGTTTTTACGTCCCAGGTGCATTATCTTGCACTTATCAACATTACATTTTAGTTGCCAGATTTTTGACCATTCCTCTAGTTTTCCTAAATCCTTTTCCATTTGGTGTATCCCTCCAGGAACATCAACCCTGTTACAAATCTTTGTGTCATCAGCAAAAAGACACACCTTACCATCGAGGCCTTCTGAAATTTCGCTGATAAAGATATTAGACAATATGGGTCCCAGAACAGATCCCTGAGGTACCCCGCTGGTAACAAGACCTTGGTCTGAATATACTCCATTGACTACAACCCTCTGTTGCCTGTCCCTCAGCCACTGCCTAATCCATTCAACAATATGGGAGTCCAAGCCCAAAGACTGCAATTTATTGATAAGCCTTCTATGTGGGACAGTATCAAAAGCCTTATTAAAGTCTAGATAAGCGATGTTTACTGCACCTCCTCCATCTATTGTTTTAGTCACCCAATCAAAAAAATCAATAAGATTAGTTTGACATGATCTCCCTGAAGTAAACCCATGCTGTTTTTCATCTTTCAATCCATGGGATTTTAGATGTTCCACAATCCTCTCCTTAAGTATGGTTTTCATTAATTTCCCCACTATTGATGTCAGGCTTACTGGTCTATAGTTGCCCGATTCCTCCCTACTACCTTTCTTGTGAATGGGCACAACATTTGCTAATTTCTTCTGGGAAGACTCCTGTTGCCAGTGATTGGTTAAATAAATCTGTTAATGGTTTTGCTAGTTCACGCTGAGCTCTTTTAATAGCTTTTGGTGTATCCCATCAGGCCCCTGTGACTTATTTGTATTAATTTTAGACAGTTGACTTAGAACCTCTTCCTCTGTAAAGACACATGCATCCAAAGATTCATTAGTCTTCTTTCCTAACTGAGGTCCTTCTCCTTCATTTTCCTTTGTAAAAACTGAACAGAAGTATTCATTGAGGCAGTCAGCTAGTTCTTTATCTTCTTCCATATACCTTCCTTCTTTTGTTTTTAATTTGGTAATTCCTTGTTTTAGTTTCCTTATTTCATTTATGTATCTGAAGAATGTCTTATCGCCTTTTTTCCCTGACTGAGCTAATTTCTCTTCTGCCTGTGCTTTAGAAGCTCTTATAACT
This sequence comes from Bufo gargarizans, assembly GCF_014858855.1. Classification (NCBI taxonomy): domain Eukaryota; kingdom Metazoa; phylum Chordata; class Amphibia; order Anura; family Bufonidae; genus Bufo; species Bufo gargarizans. The sequence goes on from NC_058087.1 coordinate 33,224,938, forward strand.
TGTTTGGCCTCTCTCTGCCCAATCCTATAAATTTGTGTGTCATCCTCGTTTATTTTTTTTTCCTAATTCCTAAATGCTATCTTTTAGTTTTTAATGATTTTGGCCACTTCTGCTGAGTACCACAGTAGTATCTTCCTTTTTTGCTTTTACTGACAAGCCTAATGCAATTTTCTGTTGCCTTAAATAGTGCCACTTTTAAGTAGTCCCATTTCTCCTGGACTCCAATGAAACTGTTCCAGTCTGATAGGGACTCGTATACCACTAATCTAATTTTAGAAAAGTCAGTTTTTCTAAAATCTAAAACTTTTGTTTTTGTGTGGTGTGACTCAGTCACTGTACTTATAGTAAACCACACTGACTGGTGATCACTAGATCCCAAGCTTTCCCCTACAGTAATATCAGATACCAAATTCCCATTTGTGAATACTAAATCTAAAATGGCCTCCTTCCGGGTTGGCTCCTCCACTACTTGCTGTAGAGATAATCCCAGTAGGGAATTTAGAATATCTGTACTCCTGGCAGAACTAGCCATTTTGGTTTTCCAGTTTACATCTGGAAAATTGAAGTCTCCCATAATGATAACTTCCCCCTTCAATGTCATTTTAGCTATTTCCTCAACTAGTAGATCATCTAATTCTTTGACTTGGTTAGGTGGTCTATATATCACACCTACACTAGTTACCTTATGATTATCAAGCTGCAAGGTAACCCAAACTGACTCTAAATTGTTCTCGCTAACTTGTATCAAATTAGATTTTTTGCTATCTTTCACATACAGGGCCACCCCTCCCCCTTCTTGCCTTCTCTGTCTTTCCTGTATAGAGAGAACCCTGGTATTGATATATCCCAGTCATTACTCCCCTTGAACCCCGTCTCAGTAACAGCCACAATGACCCAAAGCATACTGCAAAAGCAACCAAAGAGTTTTTTTAAGGGAAAGAAGTGGAATGTTATGCAATGGCCAAGTCAATCACCAGACCTGAATCCGATTGAGCATGCATTTCACTTGCTGAAGACAAAACTGAAGGGAAAATGCCCCAAGAACAAACAGGAACTGAAGACAGTTGCAGTAGAGGCCTGGCAGAGCATCACCAGGGATAAAACCCAGTGTCTGGTGATGTCTATGCATTCCAGACTTCAGGCTGTAATTAACTGCAGTCAGTGTACTATAGCACCGCCGCTCCGGTATACTAATATTAAATGTCTTATTCAATTAAAATGTATTACATATGCCCCCTCACTCCTAAATTCCTAATAGTACCTTACATCCTACTCCTAATAGGTTCTGTATAATGCCGGCAGGCCGGGCGGGCGGCAGTGTAACTCCTTGATGTCACGTGCCTGCGCCGCCTACTTTATGAATGAAGCAGGCGGCACAGGCAAGTGACGTCAGTGAGTGACGCGCCGGCCGCCCGCCCGGCCTGCCGCAATTGTACAGAACCTAGGAATAGGATGTAAGGTACTATTAGGAATTTAGGAGTGAGGGGGCATATCTAATACATTTTAATTGAATAAGAGATTTTATATTTGTATACTGGGGGGGCGGCGGCGGCGGGGGCGGGGGGGCTGATCCGTGGATGGCACAGTTAAGGGGGGCGGTCTGTGGATGCCACTGTTATGGGCTGGGGGGCTGTGCATGGCACTGTTATGGGGTGGGGGGGTCTGTGGATGGCACATATACAACAGTGCCATCCACAGATCCCCCCTGTAACAGTGCCATCCACAGATCCCCCCTGTAACAGTGCCATCCACAGATCCCCCCTGTAACAGTGCCATCCACAGATCCCCCCTGTAACAGTGCCCTCCACAGATCCCCCCGTAACAGTGTCCGTCATCCACAGATCCCCCCATAACAGTGTCCGTCATCCACAGATCCCCCATAAGAGTGTCCGTCATCCACAGATCCCCCCATAACAGTGTCCTTCACAGATCCCCAGTAATAGTGCCACCCACAGACCACCATTAGTTCCAAACCCACCAAAAGCACACCTTTTGGTTAAAAATATTTTAATTTTCCTCCCCAAAAACCTAGGTGCATCTTATGGGCCGGTGCGTCTTATAGGGCGAAAAATACGGTAATACACGTCTTGTCTCTATCTAACCTATAGAGCGCCGTTCACACACGGCATTAGATCCGGCATCCTCAGCCATATACGGTCCAGCAGCCTCCAGGCTGTGACCACACTAGCACAGGATTTAATCCTTTTCTTTATAGATTCTATGTCTCTGTTTCTTTTTTCTTTTTTTACTTGTTTTGAGCCCTTAAAATAAAATTGAACCACTGACCAACCAATTTAATCATAAATACTAATATAATTTTTAACTTTTTTTGCATAAAATGTTAGGTAAATCTGGGTGAATTTTGTCACAAAGATGACATGATAGTCTCATTAATCACCAGTGATCATAGTTTTCAATGAAACAAGTAGAAATCATCTATGTAGTGCTCCATTGTCAGAAGTTGCGTTTCCCAGCTGTTTATAATGGCAGTCCATCTGCATGACATTTACTGTAGGTATGCATACTGCCTTAGGTGATCTTTAAAAAAGGATGAAATAAAACATTGCAGGGCTTATATAAAAGTCTGTTACATGTACTGTAAAATATGCAAAAATTAACACCAGTCTGGAATGAGCTAGCTGAGGGCAAGTGAACCTTGAGCCAGTAATGCTGGAAAACTGCATAATTCGCATGCCAAGCAATCTTCTGCGCGGTTCATGTTAAAATCCCGGCCATAAAAGTAAAGGTAGAAGTCTGACATAACAGACAAGTTCATATAAACTTTGCATAGGAAGCGTACATTCCAGCTGTAGAAATAGTTCATCACCAGCCCTGTTTGCATTCACTGGTGAAAGAGGCGGAAAGTTAAAAATATACCCTACTTCCCATAAGGCAGACGCAATGCTCATGAATGATAACTTTGTGTTTGAAAAATTCCAAAACCTGAACTGAAATATGCATAAATAATAGAATTATGTTCTCCTACTTCCAGTTAGGGAACAGGAAAGCCAAGTGAACCGTGCAAGAAGAATATGAGCCTAAGTCCCTTAGAGGAAGCCCTTATGGCTGCCTATGGGAGCAGAGGCTCAGGTTGATGTTTTGGTAAAACAGAATTTATCATCTTTACCCCATCTCACTCAGCTCCCCCAAAAGACATGTTGTCACGAACCAGCAGGTGTGAACCCACTGTGCCACGTGTCCTACCTCCTCTAAGGTCATTGTCTAAGTGAACCCCTCGATCTTCACAGTACCCCTGATGGTGGGGATAGACTTTCTCGAGGGGAACACCAAGTCGTAACCTCTTGAGGAGGATAGGCACACGAGGCAGCTGGTCCAGGCAGACCAGGAGGTACCTGAGCAAGGTACCAGAGGAACAGGCATTGTCAGCAGGCTAAGTCGTAACCAGGTGCAACAGTGCAGAACCGAAGAATAATGCAGAGGCAAAGTCAGACAGGCAAAAGGTCAGGGCAGGCAGTACAGGTACAGGTCAGGCTGTCCAGGTCAGCAACAGGAGAGTCAAGGCAAGCAGGCAGGGATCAAACAGGTAGCAGATTCCAGGTATAAAAGCACGAGTCAGGAACACAAGCAGATATCAGGAACCTTAACAGGACACAAGGACCTTGACACTGATGCACCTGGGAAGGGGGCTGAGCCACTTATATATGGGCAGGAGGGCTAGGAGTTGTCAGCGAGGTCACATGATCAAACCCATCAAGTACAGGAAGTGATACGCGCTGGCCCTTCTGCAGGAAACAAGCAGCAAGCATGCTGTGGACAGGGCTGAAAGGAAACACTGGCAGCAGATCACCACTGAACGCGGCACCCAGGACCGCGGCGGTAAGCAGGGGAACAGCGGCGCACAGCAGCCGCTGTTACACCTATCTATCACGGTAAATAGTTGCACACTCTCCCAAATCAACTAAGTCTGCTGCCATGGAGTAACCTTTTGAGTCTGCCCTGCCCTTCAAACCTCACATTCAAGCCCTTTATACCTCCTTCCGCCTCCAACTCAAAAATATCTCTTGCATCCAGGAGTCTGCAAAAATGCTTGTACATGCTCTGACCATCTCCTGCCTAGACTACTGCAACATCCTTCTCTGTGGCCTTCCATCTAGCACCATCGCACCACTCCAATCTATCCTTAACTCTGCTGCCTGACTAATGTACCTCTCCCCCCCCCCCCCCCCCGTTACTCCTCTGCCTCTCCCCTCTGCCAATACCTTAACTGGCTCCCCACTGCCCAGTGAATTCAGTTTAAAATTCTAACAAATACGTATAAAGCTGTCCACAACCTGCCCCCTCCCTACATCTCTGATGTACTTTCCCGATACATCCCCGCACGTAATCTCCGATCCTCACAAGACCTCGTTCTCTCCTCTCCTCTTATCACCTCTTCCCACAATCGCCTCCAGGATTTCTCCGGTACATCCGCCGCACTCTGGAACTCGCTACCCCAACATATCAGACTCTTGCCTACAGTGGAATCCTTCAAAAGAAACCTGAAAGCTCACCTTTTCAGACAAGCCTACAACCAGTGACCCTGCTGCCTCTATACCGCCATGACCAGATTCACCCGCACCTACTGTGTCCTTCTCCCATACCATGTAGATTGTAAGCCCTCGCGGGCAGGGCCCTCTCCCTTCTGTACCAGTTTGTAACTCATCTTGTTCATGCTTAGTGCAATTGTCTGTATTATGTATGTGCACCCTTTATCATATGTACAGCACCTTGGAGTGACTGGCGCTTTAATGTGATGAGCGAGCATGCTCGGCCGAATACCTGTTCGGCTTGAGCATCGACAGATCCGGCATTATGTTCGGCAGATCCGAGTGCTCGGCCGAATAATTCAGGTGCTCAATTACAATTTAATACAATGGAAGTCAAAGGGAGACAACCAGGTACCCCCTGCTCGGAAGCGAAGAGGATGTCTGGTTCATAAAAAAGGTTAGAAATTGATGGAAACCCCATCAAAATGGTTTGGCAACAGCATTAAGAGGATAGCTAGATGCGTCTTAGACTCCTATGTACGACATGCAATAAACAACCACACAAAGGCTATATGCCAAAAGCCAGGTATGTACAAGCCATCCATATATCCATGAGACAGATAACAGTCAGCATACCTTACAATGGCAGCCTTGTGCACTATGAGACATTCCAAACCAGCTCTCATCTGACCGAGAACCAGTAAACCTCAAAGTTATTTTGCATCTGCTGTATGGCTTGGGTGGACCTGCGCACCTAGATCAATATCGATATGGCGACAAAAAGTTTTCCGATTGTCCTAACATAATATTCAATAACCTTTCTATACAGTTTTGTCATGTAAAAACTAATTTGCATAAACATGGGCATATGGGAAAGACATGCAAATGAGCAGAATCTGCCTTGTTTTTCAGCTGTCATAAGACTATGAAAACCAATAGATGGCGCTATTGAGTTATGAACAGCTCCCTCTATTGGCTTCACAGTCTTATGACAAGACTAATATTCTAGGTGTGCAGCTCCACCCAAGCTACCAACAGATGCAAAATAACTTTGAGGTTTACTGGCTCTCAGTCAGATGAGAGCTGGTTTGGATTATCTCATAGTGCACAAGGCTGCCATTGTAAGGTATGCTGGCTGTTATCTGTCTCATGGATAGATGGATGGCTTGTACATACCTGGCTTTTGGCATACAGCCTTTGTTTGGTTGTCTATTGTATGTCGTACATAATAGGAGTCTAAGACGCATCCAGCTATCTTCTTAATGCTGTTTCCAAACCATTTTGATGGGGTTTCCATCAATTTCTAACCATTTTTTTATGAACCAGACACCCTCTTGTCTTCCGAGCAGGGGGTGCCTGGTTGTCTCCCATTGACTTCCATTATACTCAGGTGCTCGGCTGAGCACACGAATATAGCAATGTGTTCGGGCCGAACATCCGAATACTTTGGTGCTCGCTCATCACTAATTAATACCCAATGGCTGATATAAATCATCACAGGCTCTTCATTTCTAAAGACATCAAAATATAGGCAGGCAACTAAAGTGGGAGCGAGCTGCCAGGCACTCTTACAGAAACTGGAATACGGGTTGGAAATACAATCTTTAGGGTAAATTGTTCTTGGTGGTTCCAACCAGCACAAAAATTAGGGCAATTTAGAACTTCTGCTTGTCCTGCACCTAGGGGCCGGGGCGCTGGAACCCTCAAGACTAGGATAAAAGAGCATTAACTACGATAGGTAAGTGATCAACAAAAAAATTTACAAACCTTTAGACCTTAGGCCCAGAGCCACATGGTTAATTTTTGTATACAGGCTTAAAAAGCACCTGTATTGTGACTAAGAGATGAATTTCTCTATTTTCACAACCCCTTTAAAGAGCACCTGTCAGCAGGGTTAGCCCTATTAAATTGGGTATGCTGTCTCTGGTAGGGTTAATCCTGCTGATTACCATAATACCTCTCTTGGTAAAATCAGTTGTGGTGATACGACTTTAAGCCAGGATAGAAGTTGAGATACAGCCTCTAGCCTGGTTAAAAGATGAGATACGGCCTCTAGCCTGGATAAAAGATGGGATACGGCCTCTAGTCTGTATACAAGATGAGATACAGCCTCTAGTCTTTATACAAGATGAGATACGGCCTCTAGTCTGGATATAAGATGAGATACAGCCTCTAGCCTGGATAAAAGATGAGATACGACCTCTAGCCTGGAAACAAGACGAGATATGGCCTCTAGTCTGGATACAAGATGAGATATGGCCTCTAGCCTGGATACAAGATGAGATACGGCCTCAAGCTTAGACACAAGATGAGATACAGCCTCTAGCCTGGATACAAGAAGAGATACAGCCTCTAGCTTAGACACAAGATGAGATACGGCCTCTAGCTTGGATACAAGATGAGATACACTGTACATCTGACCCTGTATTTGATCATTTAGCATTGATCTATGGGGGTATCCTATGAATGCCTGCTGCCACTCCATTCTTTCTGACAGAGATAGGTGAGTACAGTGACCTGCCGCTCTATTCATATGGGCGCGTGGGACCCTAGTGATCAGTTGTTTTCTCAGCGTTCAAACCCCTGCCTATCAGATGCTTATCCTTTATTCTTTGGGTAGTGGATACATTTCTACCTTGGTAGGGCCTCATTCATAAGGCAACCATGTATTCTTCATAATAATTGTACCAGGCACTAGGATCCAGGTACTGCTACTTCTGCACTCCCAAAAGCAATGCCCCTAGGCGGAGCATATGGCATCTGAGATAAGGGAAACTTCTGCCATCTGATGACTACCCATGTCCTCTCTATTCCTGAAACATATCCCCTGCTCACTAATTTCAAATCGCTTCTACTTTTCTCTAACAGATTTATGAGATTCTGGATTATCAGGCAGTTCTCCATCATAAATACGTGCCAGACGATTAAAACTACATATTTTGATGCCGAGTTAAACATTTTTTTTTGCTGCCAATGTAATCTAATGTCTTGGCAACTAATGTATACTTTCGTTAATCCTCCTTCCAACTTTAGCAGCACTTGCGTTGCCAAGTCTTGCAAAACTATGGGTGTTTATTGACTTAGATACAAACACATTTGGCGAGCAGAACCGCTCGTGATTCCTGCTAGAGCTTGAACCTGGTATCGAAGCTGCTTGTGCTATCAGGATTCATGATGGAATTAGATCCGGGGTGTTTCCACTTTGTCCCTGAAAAGGTTATAGGTCTGGCTAATTTTGTGTCCCACTTGATTGATGGGTCGACAAGAATCTCATTAAGCAGAGACCATTGGTTGACTTTTCCACTAGATGGTAGTGAGCTGCTAAGGAGCTCATCAAATATCCATTACCATGCCCCAGCAAGGTATGTATGCTCAATTATTGAGGGCTTTAACAGGCCTCTGCTATCTAATGAACACCGTATGGCCAGCAGATACAAGAACTCAGCGTCTTAAGTTACCTCCCTTATCTCTGGTACCTGCAAAACTGCTATCCTAAAATCGGATCCATTCCTGCTGGCATGTCCTCAGGTTATATGATACTCACCCTAGATGCTGGACATATGTCATAGGGGGATAGTATGTAGAAAGATTTGTTTTTGAAGCTGAAGTTACTTTGGATGTGGAAAAATCCATAGCACTTACCCAATGTATATAGATGCTACAGCTATATGCTGATTGCTTCTCACTTTGAAGGGCTCCAAATCCCATGAACAACATAGAATTCAAAGATAAAAATCTGACTTCCTACTTCCACCACTAGGGAGAGCTGTTGACTGCACAGTATGCCTTAAGATCTTAAGCTCCCTCTAGTGGTGGCTGCATTCAAAAGGGAATTTGGAACTATGTGTAAAAATTGGTGCTATCAGCAAAAAATTAAAATAAAATTATAATTCCCTTAAATATAAAAAAAAACTGGGTGCCTTTGAAAAATGCAACTTGTGGTAACATAGCATTAAGATACTGAACCATTGGGGTGCTGACAAAGTGCACTATAGACTCTTCTATGTGGACATTATCATATAGGGTAATTTATCAAGCCTTGAATGCCAGAATTGTAGCTTCCAAATGTCGCAAAAAAGGTTTTTTTGCATTATTTGCACACACGTTTTGTTATGTTTTACATTTTTACATCCTTCGCTCCAGTTTTTAAAAAATGTACATGGATAGCCTGGCAGGCCAATTTACAGTAAGCCTCATAGATCAGTTGAAACTTTTAAAAAGTGGTAAAAATTGTTGCAATCTTTCACCATTAAAGGTTTGGCTTAGCAAGTGGAGTAACATCTCAAGACTTAATGTTACCGCAACAAATTTATCAAACATTGTGCAACATTTAGTGCAAATGACAGCAACACAGACTAAGGCCTCCTGCACACAAGTGTTTTTTCACTGTCAGTGATTTGGCTTCAGTGGTCCGTGTCCGATTTTGCTTCAGTTGTGTTTCCTTGTGTCTTCCTGAAAAGTGTAATTTTATTGCACCAAGGTCTTGTAGAAAAAAACGGACGCGGACACGGATGACATACCAGTTGTGCATCAGTTTTTTTGACGGACCCATTGACTTGAATGGGTCCGTCCTCCGTTTTCCACTGACAAGAATAGGACAGGTTATATTTTTTTGACGGACTGGAATCACGGATCACGGATGCGGAGAAAAAACGAAGGACTATCAAATTTTTTTCACAGCACTATAGAAATGAGTGGGACCTCTGCTAAACTGTGAAAAATGACTGGAACGGACGCGGATGCACACAACGGTCGTGTGCATGAGGCCTTATGCGAAGCTCACTTTAAACTTTCCCTCCATGATAAATCTCCCCAATGACTCCTGTGACATTCTTTGTCCAGGGACCAAGAAAATGGCACAGTGACTTGGAAACTTAGAACGATAGCACGAGTGCTGGAGGACCAAGACAACAGGGGGATGAAAACGCAGCAACATTTAGGTGAGAAGGATACTGGAACAAAAATGAAACTTTAAAGGTTCGCGCAGAGGCACTGACATTTTGAGTTTCACTTAGATCCTAAATTCGGCCATAACTCAAAAACATTAGGTCACACAACATAAAACGTCTTGTTGTAATCAGGCTATGTAAAAATAAACTGCCCTGCGGCCCCGATAGATGACTCAAACAGCGACAATTGCAAAGTAATGATCCAAGAGGAAAAACGATTTTTTTTCCAAGCATCTAATGTGTTTATTGCTGATGGTGCCAGGACTGTATTGTGTTTCCAGAAAACCAGCTGTGACGTCCAAGCAAGAATCATCAGCTGTGTTCTGTGGGAAAGATGGAAATGGCAGCAACACCAGCAACTCTACTAATAGAAAATACATGGAAATTACGAAAACAATGTATAGGACAGAAAGCTGAACAAATACATAGTACTGAAAAACAGTGGCTTAGCAGAAAAAAACACACATTTAAAACACAAGGATAGACTATTAAAAAGAAAAAAGATGGAATAAAAAACTCTCACACATTATAATAGTGTTCTTATAAGAAAACGTATATATACCATAATATTGCCATTATGCACAAAAGTATAAATAATATAATACTGCTCCTATGTACAAGAATATAACTACTATAATACTGCTTCCTATGTACAAGAATATAACTACTATAATACTGCTCCTATGTACAAGAATATAACTACTATAATACTGCACCTATGTACAAGAATATAACTACTATAATACTGCCCCTATGTACAAGAATATAACTACTATAATACTGCCTCCTATGTACAAGAATATAACTACTATAATACTACTCCTATGTATAAGAATATAACTACTATAATACTTCCTCCTATGTACAAGAATATAACTACTATAATACTGCCCCTATGTACAAGAATATAACTACTATAATACTGCCTCCTATGTACAAGAATATAACTACTATAATACTGCTCCTATGTATAAGAATATAACTACTATATTACTGCTCCTATGTACAAGAATATAACTACTATAATACTGCCTCCTATGTACAAGAATATAACTACTATAATACTGCTCCTATGTACAAGAATATAACTACAATAACACTGCCTCCTATGTACAAGAATATAACTACTATAATACTACCTCCTATGTACAAGAATATAACTACTATAATGCTGCCTCCTGTGTACAAGATTATAACTACTATAATACTGCCTCCTATATACAAGAATATAACTACTATAATACTGCCTCCTATGTACAAGAATATAACTACTATAATACTGCTCCTATGTACAAGAATATAACTACTATAATACTGCTCCTATGTACAGGAATATAACTACTATAATACTGCCCCCTATGTACAAGAATATAACTACTATAATACTGCCTCCTATGTACAAGAATATAACTACTATAATACTGCCTCCTATGTACAAGAATATAACTACTATAATACTGCTCCTATGTACAAGAATATAACTACTATAATACTGGTCCTATGTACAAGAATATAACTACTATAATACTGCTCCTATGTACAAGAATATAACTACTATAGGGGGGCGGAGCTTGACCGGCGTCCTGATCGGCCGCATGTGAGAAGAGCTCTCCTCTCCATAGCCTCACAAAGTGGTTTATTTCGCGTACTGACTGCTGAATAATGGGGAAAATCGGCAAATACTTGCCCAAAGACCGTCCTGAACCCCTCAAGCAAGACCGGGGGCCCTCCGAAATGGAGAAATACTTTAATAAGCGGCCTGCAGCTCCGGTAGCAGAGCGACCTAAGATGGCGCCGCCGGATCCTGAGGACGGCATGGAGGAAGCTGAGAGAGCGGACAGCCCGCTTACTGAGGGCTCTCAGGGATCGCAAGCTGAAGCAGCCGAACCTATTTCAAAGCTTTTCCTGCAGCAAGCGCTCATGTCTGTGATACAGCCGGTGATGCAGGAGCTCACTGAGATAAAGGAGGACATTAAACACATCGGCCATAGAGTTGAGAGGCTGGAAGCTACACAAGGGGCCATCCTGGAACACGCTCGCGTGCTAGGAGATAACAGTTCTGCTTACCTGTCCTCCCTGGATCACGCTTATGCCCTGATTGAAGATCAGGAAAACAGAAGCAGGCGCAAAAACGTACGCTTCAGAGGCCTGCCAGAAGCGGTGCCACATGAGGACCTTCCTGCTGCTGCGTCCGCCATTTTCACATCCCTGCTGGGCCCTGACGCTGCGACTGCAGTTACAATAGAGCGCATCCACCGCTCCCTGCGGCCCAAACCCAGGGAGGGAGAACCCCCTCGTGATGTAGTTTGCGGCCTCTTGCGGTATGTGGATACCGCTGCTATTTTCAAGGCAGCCAGAGAGAAAGGAGAGGTTAAATACGACGGCAACAAGATTCTGCTGTTCCAGGACCTCGCGCCTTCAACCCTGAACAAGAGAAGAATTCTGAGACCTGTCACCGAGATTCTTCGCCACAGCAGGATCCCCTTCAAGTGGCTCTTTCCTTTCGGGCTTACTTTCTCCAGGGACGGCAAGAGGTGCACCATTCGAACCCCCAGTGATCTGCCGGCGGCATGGGAGCTGCTGAACACCACGCCACAGGACATACCATCATGGCTGCCCTCGGCGGACACTGGCGTCCCGCTCCCAGAACTCCCTGAATGCTCCAGATGGTCGAAGGTGCCATCCAGGAAAGGCCCTAGAGCAAAACAGAGAATTACCTGAACATTCTCAGCAGGTCGTATGTGGGTCTTTGTTAATGTACGCTCCTCAGTTAATGCTTCTTAACCCCTTAAGGACCGAGGACATACCGGTACGCCCTATTTCCCGAGTCCTTAAGGACCGAGGACGTACCGGTACGTCCTGACTTAAAATCTGAATTCCGGCGCCGCGGGGGTTAATCGAAACGGGATTTCGGCTGAAATCATTCAGCCGGCATCCCGTAACAACGCAGGGGGGGGTCATTGGACCCCCCCGTATCGGCGATCGCAGAAAACCGCAGGTCAATTCAGACCTGCGGTTTTCTGCGTTTCCGGTCCATTCGGGTGTCCTGTGACCCGATGAACCGGAAAAAGACTGCGATCGGTGGCGTAATTTTACACCACCAATCGCAGTCCGAGGATTTGCAGAGGCGGAGCTGGCCCTGGTGCTGAACGCCGCTGTCCAGGGTGCTGATTGGTGCAGGGGAGAGAGGCGCGAGATTCAAACTTCCTGCGCTCCTCTCTCCCCTCCTCTTCCTGTCCAGCACCCTGACCGTGCAGCATCGTCCAGCACCAGCTCCTGTGTCCCCCTAAATCGGCATCCATCACCCTCCTGCACCCATCGCCACCCAGGTAGGTTAAGGTCAGTGAGGGAGAGGCACCTTTAGGCAGGGATAGAAGGGAAAAGTTAGAAAAAAAAAAAAAAAAAGCACATTTATTCCAAACTTTTTTTTTCAACTTTCAGACCCCAGACCCCCCCTGCCACTTGCCCCCCCCGCATTTTTCAGTAACCCACTGGTGAATTTGATGGTGGAGCAGACGAATCTGTACGCCCAACAGTTCGTCGCTCAAAACCCAGGCTCAGTTTTGGCTAGACCCGATGGCTGGACGCCGGTCAGTGCAGCCGAGATGAGGACATTTTGGGGCCTCGTGCTGCATATGGGTCTAGTCCAAAAACCCAGTGTCAGGCAATACTGGAGTGGGGACGTCCTGTACCAGACCCCACTGTACAGTATGGTCATGACACGTCACCGGTTTGAGGCCATCCGGAAATGTCTGCATTATTCCGATAATGCAGCATGTCCACCCCGAGGTGATCCTGCCTATGACCGGCTGTACAAGATACGGCCGGTCATCGATCACTTTGGGGCCACATTTCAGCAGGCCTACGTACCTGGAAGGGAGGTCGCGGTTGATGAGTCTCTCGTTGCGTTCAAGGGGAGACTCAGTTTCCGCCAATACATTCCCACAAAGCGGGCGAGGTATGGCGTGAAGCTATACAAAATTTGTGAGAGTACCTCAGGGTACACTTACAAATTTCGTGTGTACGAGGGGCGAGATTCCCGGATTCAACCACCAGAATGTCCCCCCACTCTGGGTGTTACCGGGAAACTCGTGTGGGACCTTATGCACCCACTGCTGGATAAGGGTTACCACTTGTACGTGGACAACTTTTATACCAGCATTCCCTTGTTCAGGTCCCTTGCCGCCAGATCCACGTTCGCTTGTGGGACCGTGCGGAAAAATCAACGCGGCCTCCCTGCCTACCCCCTCCAGGTACCTATCCCCAGGGGTGAGACCCGTGCACTTACCAGTGGAAACCTGTTGCTGGTCAGGTATAAGGACAAGAGGGATGTCCTTATGCTGTCCACAATCCACGGTAACAGCACCACCCCAGTCCCTGTGCGAGGTACCGCGGCAACGGTCCTCAAGCCCGATTGTATCGTCGACTACAATCGGTATATGGGAGGAGTTGATCTCTCTGATCAAGTCCTCACGCCATATAACGCCATGCGCAAAACCCAGGCATGGTACAAAAAAGTTGCGGTCTACATGGTGCAGGTTGCCATGTACAACTCTTTTGTACTATCCCGAAGCGCTGGCAGCACAGGGACATTCCTCCAATTCTATGAGGCAGTCCTCAAAGACCTGATCTTTTCGGACCGGGAAAGAGCAGGCCGGAGTACCTCGGGAACTGGAGGCGCCCGGATCGTTCCTGGCCAACACTTTCCAGGTGTGGTCCCCCATACTGGAAAGAAGGGACGAACCCAAAAAAAGTGCAGAGTGTGTCACAAGAGGGGGATACGGAAGGACACCACAACTCAATGTGACACGTGCCCCGATCATCCGGGCCTCTGCATTATCGATTGCTTCAGGGAGTATCACACTTCCATGGAGTACTAAATTTTTATAATCCCCAACAGTTCACTAGAGAACATAAAACACTATGGCTCTCAGACTTTGGAGACACGAAAACAATTTTTCTTTCCCCAAAAAATATTAGTTTTAGTGCAGGCATCCTCAAACTGCGGCCCTCCAGATGTTGTAAAACTATAACTCCCAGCATGCCCAGACAACCTACAGCCATCATCAGGGCATGGTGGGAATTGTAGTTTTACAACATCTGGAGGGCCGCAGTTTTAGGATGCCTGCTTAGTGTCTCCAAAGTCTGAGAGCCATACATATTGGGCATCGTCGCGTGCGTAAAAGTCGTCGCTATAAAAATAACTTTTTACCAAACGCCTCGGATGAACGGTGTTAAAAATATAAAATAAAAACGGTGCCAAAACACCTATTTTTGGGCAAAATTTAAATTTAAATCCATTTTGCCGGTAATAAAGCAAGGGTTAACAGCCAAACAAAACTAAACATTTATTGCCCCAATTCTGTAGTTTGCAGAAACACCCCATATGTGGTCGTAAATGGCTATATAGCCGCACGGCAGGGCATAGAACGAAGGGAACTCCATACGGTTTCTGGAAGGCAGATTTTGATGGACAGTTTTTTTTTTTTACACCATGTCCCATTAGAAGCCCCCCCTGATGTAGCCTAGACTAGAAACTCCAAAAAAGTGACCCCATCTAAGAAACTACACCCCTCAAGGTATTCAAAAATTACTTTACAAACTATGTTAACCCTTTAGGTGTTCCACAAAACTAAATAGCGAATGTAGAAACAATTTTAGAATTAAATTTTTTTGTTACATTGCCTCAAAAAAGAGTAATATAGAGCAACCAAAAATCTAATTTACCCCAAAAATTGTCCCAAAACAACAACCACCTTATCCCGTAGTTTCCTAGATGGGGTCACTTTTATGGAGTTTCTACTCTAGGGGTGCATCAGGGGGCTTGAAAGGGTACATGGTGTAAATAAACCAGTCCAGCAAAATCTGCCTTCCAAAAACCGTATGGCGTTCCCCTTCTTCTATGTCCTGCCGTTTAGCCAAACAGTAGTTTACGACCACATTTGGGGTGTTTTTGCAAACTACAGAATCAGGGCAACCCATTTTGAGTTTTGTTTGGCAGTTAACCCTTGTTTTACTCCTGGAAAAAACTGATTATATTGGAAAATTTTCCAAAAAATAGAAATTTCTAAATTGTTTCTCCATCTGCCATTAACTCTTGTGGAACAGCCTAAAGGGTTAACAAAGTTTGTAAACCCAGTTTTGAATACCTTGAGGGGTGTACTTTCTTAGATGGAGTCACTTTTTTGAAATTTCTATTCTAGGGGTGCAACAGGGGGCTTCAAATGGGACATGGTATAAACAAAACCAGTCCTGCAAAATCTGCCTTCCAAAACCCATATGGTGTTCCCCTCCTTCTATGTGCTACCGTTCGGCCAAACAGTAGTTTACGACCACATATGGGGTGTTTTTGCAAACTACAGAATCAGGGCAACCCATTTTGAGTGTTGTTTGGCAGTTAACCCTTGTTTTACTCCTGGAAAAAACTGATTATATTGGAAAATTTTCCAAAAAATAGAAATTTCTAAATTGTTTCTCCATCTGCCATTAACTCTTGTGGAACACCTAAAGGGTTAACAAAGTTTGTAAACCCAGTTTTGAATACCTTGAGGGGTGTACTTTCTTAGATGGAGTCACTTTTTTGAAATTTCTATTCTAGGGGTGCAACAGGGGGCTTCAAATGGGACATGGTATAAACAAAACCAGTCCTGCAAAATCTGCCTTCCAAAACCCATATGGTGTTCCCCTCCTTCTATGTGCTACCGTTCGGCCAAACAGTAGTTTACGACCACATATGGGGTGTTTTTGCAAACTACAGAATCAGGGCAACCCATTTTGAGTTTTGTTTGGCAGTTAACCCTTGTTTTACTCCTGGAAAAAATTGATTATATTGGAAAATTTTCCAAAAAATAGAAATTTCTAAATTGTTTCTCCATCTGCCATTAACTCTTGTGGAACACCTAAAGGGTTAACAAAGTTTGTAAACCCAGTTTTGAATACCTTGAGGGGTGTACTTTCTTAGATGGAGTCACTTTTTTGAAATTTCTATTCTAGGGGTGCAACAGGGGGCTTCAAATGGGACATGGTATAAACAAAACCAGTCCTGCAAAATCTGCCTTCCAAAACCCATATGGTGTTCCCCTCCTTCTATGTGCTACCGTTCGGCCAAACAGTAGTTTACGACCACATATGGGGTGTTTTTGCAAACTACAGAATCAGGGCAACCCATTTTGAGTGTTGTTTGGCAGTTAACCCTTGTTTTACTCCTGGAAAAAATTGATTATATTGGAAAATTTTCCAAAAAATAGAAATTTCAAAATTGTTTCTCCATCTGCCATTAACTCTTGTGGAACACCTAAAGGGTTAACAAAGTTTGTAAACCCAGTTTTGAATACCTTGAGGGGTGTACTTTCTTAGATGGAGTCACTTTTTTGAAATTTCTATTCTAGGGGTGCAACAGGGGGCTTCAAATGGGACATGGTATAAACAAAACCAGTCCTGCAAAATCTGCCTTCCAAAACCCATATGGTGTTCCCCTCCTTCTATGTGCTACCGTTCGGCCAAACAGTAGTTTACGACCACATATGGGGTGTTTTTGCAAACTACAGAATCAGGGCAACCCATTTTGAGTGTTGTTTGGCAGTTAACCCTTGTTTTACTCCTGGAAAAAATTGATTATATTGGAAAATTTTCCAAAAAATAGAAATTTCAAAATTGTTTCTCCATCTGCCATTAACTCTTGTGGAACACCTAAAGGGTTAACAAAGTTTGTAAACCCAGTTTTGAATACCTTGAGGGGTGTACTTTCTTAGATGGAGTCACTTTTTTGAAATTTCTATTCTAGGGGTGCAACAGGGGGCTTCAAATGGGACATGGTATAAACAAAACCAGTCCAGCAAAATCTGCCTTCCAAAACCCATATGGTGTTCCCCTCCTTCTATGTGCTCCCGTTCGGCCAAATAGTAGTTTACGACCACATATGGGGTGTTTCTGTAAACTACAGAATCAGGGCAACCCATTTTGAGTGTTGTTTGGCAGTTAACCCTTGTTTTACTCCTGGAAAAAATTGATTATATTGGAAAATTTTCCAAAAAATAGAAATTTCAAAATTGTTTCTCCATCTGCCATTAACTCTTGTGGAACACCTAAAGGGTTAACAAAGTTTGTAAACCCAGTTTTGAATACCTTGAGGGGTGTACTTTCTTAGATGGAGTCACTTTTTTGAAATTTTTATTCTAGGGGTGCAACAGGGGGCTTCAAATGGGACATGGTATAAACAAAACCAGTCCTGCAAAATCTGCCTTCCAAAACCCATATGGTGTTCCCCTCCTTCTATGTGCTACCGTTCGGCCAAACAGTAGTTTACGACCACATATGGGGTGTTTCTGCAAACTACAGAATCAGGGCAACCCATTTTGAGTGTTGTTTGGCAGTTAACCCTTGTTTTACTCCTGGAAAAAATTGATTATATTGGAAAATTTTCCAAAAAATAGAAATTTCAAAATTGTTTCTCCATCTGCCATCAACTCTTGTGGAAGACCTAAAGGGTTAATAAAGTTTGAAAAAACAGTTTTGAATACCTTGAGGGGTGTAGTTTCTAGAATGGGGTCATTTTTGGGAGGTTTCTATTATCTAAGCCTCACAATATGACTGCAAACCTGAACTGGTCCATAAAAAGTGGGATTTTGAAGATTTCTCAAAAATTTCAAAATTTGCTTCTAAACTTCTAAGCCTTGTAACATCCCCAAAAAATAAAATATCATTCCCAAAATGCTACAAACATGAAGTAGACATATGGGGAATGTAAAGTCATCACAATTTTTGGGGGTATTACTATGTATTACAGAAGTAGAGAAACTGAAACTTTGAAATTTGCTAATTTTTCAAAATTTTTGGTAAAAAATGTATTTTTTTATGCAAAAAAATTAACTTTTTTGACCCAATTTTAGCAGTGTCATGAAGTACAATATGTGACGAAAAAACAATCTCAGAACGGCCTGGGTAAGTCGAAGCGTTTTAAAGTTATGAGCACTTAAAGTGACACTGGTCAGATTTGCAAAAAATGGCCTGGTCCTTAAGGTGAAAATGAGCCTGGTCCTTAAGGGGTTAAGGGGTTGGAGCGCAACTAAAATGGTTCAAGTTAGTGCCGTCCAGGCACATGTTGAGCGGTTGCATCCGCTTACTGTTGGCATGGGTGAACCCCATAGTAGTTATGGTTGCAATGCATTCTTTATGCGGGTACTAAGAGAGTGCATATAATGTTTTGTTACTCCCGGTTATGTATGTATAGCCAGATTCTTTCCGGCAGTCAAAATAGTGGCTTGTCCACACAGATGAGATACCTTTTTGGCACACTTTGTGGGGCGGGAACCCTGATTTGTGACCAGGAGTAGTATTGCCTGACACTGAGCATGTCAGCCTGCTCCCACCATGTCACCGGTGGTTCCTGTGCTCCTGCTAGGAGTTCCATCACCCCCTTTGGCCATATTGGGCTTGAAGAAGTTTATGTGTTGTTATTTTTAGCAACCTTCTGGCTCAAAGGCACAAAGGAACTTGCCCAAAGCAAGGCGTTACCCTGTTTGTTCCCCCTGTTTGTTCCCCCTGTTTTCCTGTCCATGTACACATTCTTCACCGTATGCAAATACTTGTATGCACCTCTACCATGATGTCTGCAGTTAACTGTACCTCGTTTAATGTGAGGGGGTTCAATACCCCTCAGAAGCGTTCGCAGGTAATCAGACTATTGAAAAAGAGACGCACTGACGTCTGTTTTTTTCAAGAACTGCACCTCAAGCTGGGTCATGTTCCCAAACTCTCACAGTCTTACTTTAGTCAGTGGTTCATCAGCTCTCATGCCAAAGCTTCCAGGGGCGCGGGGATTGCCATTTCCAAAAGGGTCCCCTTCTCCCTTATTTCCTCTCTAACCGATCCAGAGGGACGCTTTATGTTCATAAAGGGTAAGATAGGGACTACACTTGTAACACTAGCGAGTCTATATAGCCCTAATCGGGGTCAAGGGGCTTGGTTGCGGTCCACACTGTCTAAACTGTCCGCTTTTGCAGAGGGTATTTGCTTGGTAGGGGGGGATCTTAACGTTGCCTTAAACCCACTAATGGATGCTTCTGATCATTCCTCTCAACTGACTCAAGCAGCTATTGGTAGGATTAACAAGCATTTAGCAGAGGCTCATTTGCTGGACACCTGGCGACTGACCCACCCTACCGATTTGGATTACACATTCTTTTCAGCCCCACATAAGGTTTATTCCAGGCTAGACTATATTTTCATTACTGACACCCACGCTGGATTGGTGAGCAGCTCCACCATTGACCCTATGACGGTGTCTGACCATGCTCCTGTTACGACGTCCGTGGTGTTCTCTGAATTACCCCAGCCTTCTCGACAATGGAGATTGAATGAAACTCTGCTAGATGATGAGGAGGTGGTGAGGGACATTAAGACAAAAATACAGCAATTTTTTGTGGAGAACTCCACGGACGACGTCTCTGTCACCACCGTCTGGGAGACGCATAAGGCGGTTATAAGGGGGGAATTGATTGCCTTAGGCAGTAGGAAAAAGAAAGAAAGACAAAAAACATTTCACACACTGTTAGAGAAGATAGCAGCCTTGGAGTCCCTGCATAAGAAGTCTAAAACGATTGAAGCCCAACAGGAGCTGGCTCTAACTAGGAAAAAACTTAAAGACCACCTTAACTATCATCAGGCAAAGTCCTATCAGTATGCTCAGTTCCGGTTTTATGCTCACGGGGACAAGGGGACAAAGCTTATGGCGGCGCTCCTTAAGCAGAAGAAAGACGCTTCGTATATAGCCGGAATTAAGGATAAGGATGGTGAACTTTTGCACAGAACCTCAGATATTGCCAGAGAATTCCACAAGTTCTATAGTAAGCTCTATGGTCTAAAATGTCCAGAGGGTGACTCAGAGGTTTACATTGAGGAGACGGCGGACAGATTTTTGAGGGATCTCAACTTACCTACATTAGAGACTAGTGATAAGGAGAAACTCACTGCCCCAGTCTCATTAGACGAGGTGGAAAAAATTTTGAATTCTATGCCAATGGGGAAATGCCCGGGACCTGACGGGTATTCAGTGGGGTATTATAAAAAAATGGCATCAGTTCTGTCTCCACGATTAGTCACTTGGTGCAACTCCATCTTAAGTGGCTCTACCCTCCATAAGCAGTCCCTGGAGGCGACAGTCACAATCTTGCCAAAGGCAGGTAAAGATCCTAACCAGTGTGGCAGCTACAGGCCGATATCGCTTCTTAATGTAGATGTCAAAATCTGGGCAAAACTACTAGCTTCCCGTCTTGCTCCCCTTCTGACTAAGCTGATTCATCCGGACCAGGCCGGGTTTGTGCCTGGAAGAGAGGGAAACCAGAACTCGTGCAGGGTTTTATCAGCAATGCAGTTAGCTAAAGTGGAAAAGGCCTCACTAGTAGAGTTGAGCGAACACCTGGATGTTCGGGTTCGAGAAGTTCGGCCGAACATCCCGGAAATGTTCGGGTTCGGGATCCGAACCCGATCCGAACTTCGTCCCGAACCCGAACCCCATTGAAGTCAATGGGGACCCGAACTTTTCGGCACTAAAAAGGCTGTAAAACAGCCCAGGAAAGAGCTAGAGGGCTGCAAAAGGCAGCAACATGTAGGTAAATCCCCTGCAAACAAATGTGGATAGGGAAATGAATTAAAATAAAAATTAAATAAATAAAAATTAACCAAAATCAATTGGAGAGAGGTTCCATAGCAGAGAATCTGGCTTCCCGTCACCCACCACTGGAACAGTCCATTCTCAGATATTTAGGCCCCGGCACCCAGGCAGAGGAGAGAGGTCCCGTAACAGAGAATCTGTCTTCATGTCAGCAGAGAATTAGTCTGCATGTCATAGCAGAGAATGAGGCTTCACGTCAGCCACCACTGCAACAGTCCATTGGCATATATTTAGGCCCAGCACCCAGGCAGAGGAGGGAGGTCCCGTAACAGAGAATCTGTCTTCATGTCAGCAGAGAATTAGTCTGCATGTCATAGCAGAGAATGAGGCTTCACGTCAGCCACCACTGCAACAGTCCATTGGCATATATTTAGGCCCAGCACACACACAGGCAGAGGAGAGAGGTCCCGTAACAGAGAATCTGGCTTCATGTCAGCAGAGAATCAGTCTGCATGTCATAGCAGAGAATGAGGCTTCACGTCAGCCACCACTGCAACAGTCCATTGGCATATATTTAGGCCCAGCACACACACAGGCAGAGGAGAGAGGTCCCGTAACAGAGAATCTGGCTTCATGTCAGCAGAGAATCAGTCTGCATGTCATAGCAGAGAATGAGGCTTCACGTCAGCCACCACTGCAACAGTCCATTGGCATATATTTAGGCCCAGCACCCAGGCAGAGGAGGGAGGTCCCGTAACAGAGAATCTGTCTTCATGTCAGCAGAGAATTAGTCTGCATGTCATAGCAGAGAATGAGGCTTCACGTCAGCCACCACTGCAACAGTCCATTGGCATATATTTAGGCCCAGCACACACACAGGCAGAGGAGAGAGGTCCCGTAACAGAGAATCTGGCTTCATGTCAGCAGAGAATCAGTCTGCATGTCATAGCAGAGAATGAGGCTTCACGTCAGCCACCACTGCAACAGTCCATTGGCATATATTTAGGCCCAGCACACACACAGGCAGAGGAGAGAGGTCCCGTAACAGAGAATCTGGCTTCATGTCAGCAGAGAATCAGTCTGCATGTCATAGCAGAGAATGAGGCTTCACGTCAGCCACCACTGCAACAGTCCATTGGCATATATTTAGGCCCAGCACCCAGGCAGAGGAGGGAGGTCCCGTAACAGAGAATCTGTCTTCATGTCAGCAGAGAATTAGTCTGCATGTCATAGCAGAGAATGAGGCTTCACGTCAGCCACCACTGCAACAGTCCATTGGCATATATTTAGGCCCAGCACCCAGGCAGAGGAGGGAGGTCCCGTAACAGAGAATCTGTCTTCATGTCAGCAGAGAATTAGTCTGCATGTCATAGCAGAGAATGAGGCTTCACGTCAGCCACCACTGGAACAGTCCATTCTCAGATATTTAGGCCCCGGCACCCAGGCAGAGGAGAGAGGTCCCGTAACAGAGAATCTGTCTTCATGTCAGCAGAGAATTAGTCTGCATGTCATAGCAGAGAATGAGGCTTCACGTCAGCCACCACTGCAACAGTCCATTGGCATATATTTAGGCCCAGCACCCAGGCAGAGGAGAGAGGTCCCGTAACAGACAATCTGGCTTCATGTCAGCAGAGAATCAGTCTTCATATCATAGCAGAGAATCAGGCTTCACGTCACCCACCACTGTAAGAGTCAATTTTCATAAATTTAGGCCCAGAACCCAGGCAGAGGAGAAAGGTCCCGTAACAGACAATCTGGCTTCATGTCAGCAGAGAATCAGTCTTCATATCATAGCAGAGAATCAGGCTTCACGTCACCCACCACTGTAAGAGTCAATTTTCATAAATTTAGGCCCAGAACCCAGGTAGAGGAGAAAGGTCCCGTAACAGACAATCTGGCTTCATGACAGCAGAGAATCAGTCTGCATGTCATAGCAGAGAATCAGGCTTCACGTCAGCCACCACTGCAACAGTCCATTGTCATAAATTTAGGCCCAGCACCCAGGCAGAGGAGAGAGGTCCCGTAACAGAGAATCTGGCTTCATGTCAGCAGAGAATCAGTCTGCATGTCATAGCAGAGAATGAGGCTTCACGTCAGCCACCACTGCAACAGTCCATTGGCATATATTTAGGCCCAGCACACACAGGCAGAGGAGAGAGGTCCCGTAACAGAGAATCTGGCTTCATGTCAGCAGAGAATCAGTCTGCATGTCATAGCAGAGAATGAGGCTTCACGTCAGCCACCACTGCAACAGTCCATTGGCATATATTTAGGCCCAGCACCCAGGCAGAGGAGGAGGTCCCGTAACAGAGAATCTGGCTTCATGTCAGCAGAGAATTAGTCTGCATGTCATAGCAGAGAATGAGGCTTCACGTCAGCCACCACTGCAACAGTCCATTGGCATATATTTAGGCCCAGCACCCAGGCAGAGGAGAGAGGTCCCGTAACAGAGAATCTGGCTTCATGTCAGCAGAGAATTAGTCTGCATGTCATAGCAGAGAATGAGGCTTCACGTCAGCCACCACTGCAACAGTCCATTGTCATATATTTAGGCCCAGCACCCAGGCAGAGGAGAGAGGTCCCGTAACAGAGAATCTGTCTTCATGTCAGCAGAGAATTAGTCTGCATGTCATAGCAGAGAATGAGGCTTCACGTCAGCCACCACTGCAACAGTCCATTGGCATATATTTAGGCCCAGCACCCAGGCAGAGGAGAGAGGTCCCGTAACAGACAATCTGGCTTCATGTCAGCAGAGAATCAGTCTTCATATCATAGCAGAGAATCAGGCTTCACGTCACCCACCACTGTAAGAGTCAATTTTCATAAATTTAGGCCCAGAACCCAGGCAGAGGAGAAAGGTCCCGTAACAGACAATCTGGCTTCATGTCAGCAGAGAATCAGTCTTCATATCATAGCAGAGAATCAGGCTTCACGTCACCCACCACTGTAAGAGTCAATTTTCATAAATTTAGGCCCAGAACCCAGGTAGAGGAGAAAGGTCCCGTAACAGACAATCTGGCTTCATGACAGCAGAGAATCAGTCTGCATGTCATAGCAGAGAATCAGGCTTCACGTCAGCCACCACTGCAACAGTCCATTGTCATAAATTTAGGCCCAGCACCCAGGCAGAGGAGAGAGGTCCCGTAACAGACAATCTGGCTTCATGTCAGCAGAGAATTAGTCTGCATGTCATAGCAGAGAATCAGGCTTCATGTCAGCCACCACTGCAACAGTCCATTGGCATATATTTAGGCCTAGCACACAGGCAGAGGAGAGGTTCATTCAACTTTGGGTAGCATCGCAATATAATGGTAAAATGAAAATAAAAATAGGATTGAATGAGGAAGTGCCCTGGAGTCCAATAATATATGGTTATGGGGAGGTAGTTAATGTCTAATCTGGACAAGGGACGGACAGGTCCTGTGGGATCCATGCCTGGTTCATTTTTATGAACGTCAGCTTGTCCACATTGGCTGTAGACAGGCGGCTGCGTTTGTCTGTAATGACGCCCCCTGCCGTGCTGAATACACGTTCAGACAAAACGCTGGCTGCCGGGCAGGCCAGCACCTCCAAGGCATAAAAGGCTAGCTCTGGCCACGTGGACAATTTAGAGACCCAGAAGTTGAATGGGGCCGAACCATCAGTCAGTACGTGGAGGGGTGTGCACACGTACTGTTCCACCATGTTAGTAAAATGTTGCCTCCTGCTAACACGTTGCGTATCAGGTGGTGGTGCAGTTAGCTGTGGCGTGTTGACAAAAGTTTTCCACATCTCTGCCATGCTAACCCTGCCCTCAGAGGAGCTGGCCGTGACACAGCTGCCTTGGCGACCTCTTGCTCCTCCTCTGCCTTGGCCTTGGGCTTCCACTTGTTCCCCTGTGACATTTGGGAATGCTCTCAGTAGCGCGTCTACCAACGTGCGCTTGTACTCGCGCATCTTCCTATCACGCTCCAGTGCAGGAAGTAAGGTGGGCACATTGTCTTTGTAGCGTGGATCCAGCAGGGTGGCAACCCAGTAGTCCGCACAGGTTAAAATGTGGGCAACTCTGCTGTCGTTGCGCAGGCACTGCAGCATGTAGTCGCTCATGTGTGCCAGGCTGCCCAGGGGTAAGGACAAGCTGTCCTCTGTGGGAGGCGTATCGTCATCGTCCTGCCTTTCCCCCCAGCCACGCACCAGTGATGGACCCGAGCTGCGTTGGGTGCCACCCCGCTGTGACCATGCTTCATCCTCATCCTCCTCCACCTCCTCCTCATCCTCGTCCTCCTCGTCCTCCAGTAGTGGGCCCTGGCTGGCCACATTTGTACCTGGCCTCTGCTGTTGCAAAAAACCTCCCTCTGAGTCACTTCGAAGAGACTGGCCTGAAAGTGCTAAAAATGACCCCTCTTCCTCATCCTCCTCCTCCTCCTCCTGGGCCACCTCCTGTTCCATCATCGCCCTAAGTGTTTTCTCAAGGAGACATAGAAGTGGTATTGTAACGCTGATAACGGTGTCATCGCCACTGGCCATGTTGGTGGAGTACTCGAAACAGCGCAACAGGGCACACAGGTCTCGCATGGAGGCCCAGTCATTGGTGGTGAAGTGGTGCTGTTCTGTAGTGCGACTGACCCGTGCGTGCTGCAGCTGAAACTCCACTATGGCCTGCTGCTGCTCGCACAGTCTGTCCAGCATGTGCAAGGTGGAGTTCCACCTGGTGGGCACGTCGCATATGAGGCGGTGAGCGGGAAGGCCGAAGTTACGCTGTAGCGCAGACAGGCGAGCAGCAGCAGGATGTGAACGCCGGAAGCGCGAACAGACGGCCCGCACTTTATGCAGCAGCTCTGACATGTCGGGGTAGTTGTGAATGAACTTCTGCACCACCAAATTCAGCACATGCGCCAAGCAAGGGATGTGCGTCAAATTGGCTAGTCCCAGAGCTGCAACGAGATTTCGCCCATTATCACACACCACCAGGCCGGGCTTGAGGCTCACCGGCAGCAACCACTCGTCGGTCTGTTGTTCTATACCCCGCCACAACTCCTGTGCGGTGTGGGGCCTGTCCCCCAAACATATGAGTTTCAGAATGGCCTGCTGACGTTTACCCCGGGCTGTGCTGAAGTTGGTGGTGAAGGTGTGTGGCTGACTGGATGAGCAGGTGGAAGAAGAGGAGGAGGAAGCCGAGAAGGAGGAGGTGGCAACAGGAGGCAAAGAATGTTGCCCTGCGATCCTTGGCGGCGGAAGGACGTGCGCCAAACAGCTCTCCGCCTGGGGCCCAGCTGCCACTACATTTACCCAGTGTGCAGTTAGGGAGATATAGCGTCCCTGGCCGTGCTTACTGGTCCACGTATCTGTGGTTAGGTGGACCTTGCTACAGATGGCGTTGCGCAGTGCACACTTGATTTTATCGGATACTTGGTTGTGCAGGGAAGGCACGGCTCTCTTGGAGAAGTAGTGCCGGCTGGGAACAACATACTGTGGGACAGCAAGCGACATGAGCTGTTTGAAGCTGTCTGTGTCCACCAGCCTAAATGACAGCATTTCATAGGCCAGTAGTTTAGAAATGCTGGCATTCAGGGCCAGGGATCGAGGGTGGCTAGGTGGGAATTTACGCTTTCTATCAAATGTTTGTGAGATGGAGAGCTGAACGCTGGCGTGTGACATGGTTGAGACGCTTGGTGACGGAGGTGGTGGTGGTGGTGTTGGTGGTACATCCCCTGTTTGCTGGGCGGCAGGTGCCAACGTTCCTCCAGAGGCGGAGGAAGAGGCCGAGGCGGCAGCAGCAGAATAGGCCGAGGCGGCAGCAGCAGAAGAGGTAGCAGGGGGAGCCTGAGTGACTTCCTTGGTTTTAAGGTGTTTACTCCACTGCAGTTCATGCTTTGCATGCAGGTGCCTGGTCATGCAGGTTGTGCTCAGGTTCAGAACGTTAATGCCTCGCTTCAGGCTCTGATGGCACAGCGTGCAAACCACTCGGGTCTTGTCGTCAGCACATTGTTTGAAGAAGTGCCATGCCAGGGAACTCCTTGAAGCTGCCTTTGGGGTGCTCGGTCCCAGATGGCGGCGGTCAGTAGCAGGCGGAGTCTCTTGGCGGCGGGTGTTCTGCTTTTGCCCACTGCTCCCTCTTTTGCTACGCTGTTGGCTCGGTCTCACCACTGCCTCTTCCTCCGAACTGTGAAAGTCAGTGGCACGACCTTCATTCCATGTGGGGTCTAGGACCTCATCGTCCCCTGCATCGTCTTCCACCCAGTCTTGATCCCTGACCTCCTGTTCAGTCTGCACACTGCAGAAAGACGCAGCAGTTGGCACCTGTGTTTCGTCATCATCAGAGACATGCTGAGGTGGTATTCCCATGTCCTCATCATCAGGAAACATAAGTGGTTGTGCGTCAGTGCATTCTATGTCTTTCACCGCTGGGGAAGGGCTAGGTGGATGCCCTTGGGAAACCCTGCCAGCGGAGTCTTCAAACAGCATAAGAGACTGCTGCATAACTTGAGGCTGAGACAGTTTCCCTGGTATGCATGGGGGTGATGTGACAGACTGATGGGGTTGGTTTTCAGGCGCCATCTGTGCGCTTTCTGCAGAAGACTGGGTGGGAGATAATGTGAACGTGCTGGATCCACTGTCGGCCACCCAATTGACTAATGCCTGTACCTGCTCAGGCCTTACCATCCTTAGAACGGCATTGGGCCCCACCATATATCGCTGTAAATTCTGGCGGCTACTGGGACCTGAAGTAGTTGGTACACTAGGACGTGTGGATGTGGCAGAACGGCCACGTCCTCTCCCAGCACCAGAGGGTCCACTAACACCACCACGACCATGTCCACGTCCGCGTCCCTTACTAGATGTTTTTCTCATTGTTATGGTTCACCACAACAACAAATATATTATTTGGCCCAATGTATTGTATTCAAATTCAGCGGGATATAAATTTGAGGCCTAGTATTTAGGCGCTGGGTGACCGGTATGGATTTAGTGACAGAATTAGACTTGGAAATGCACAGAAGCGTGTGTGTGTGAAGTTATTCTGAATGACCCAATGTGCACCTTGAATATTATATACCCTTTTAGGGATAGATTTCAAATAGCTCTGATATAGCAGAAACCACTAAATTATGAAATTGCTAAATTGGGAATTGTACTTCAACCCAGAACAAAAAATGTGCTTTGACGGACACTAAATATCTTGCCCAGCAACAACAGTACAACGGTGGGTAACGAGAGATTTAGAGGGAATTAAATTTGAGGCCTAGTATTTAGGCGCTGGGTCACCGGTATGGATTTAGTGACAGAATTAGACTTGGAAATACACAGTAGCGGGTGTGTGTGAAGTTATTCTGAATGACCCTATGTGCACCTTCAATATTATATACCCTTTTAGGGATAGATTTCAAATAGCTCTGATATAGCAGAAACCACTAAATTATGAAATTGCTAAATTGGGAATTGTACTTCAACCCAGAACAAAAAATGTGCTTTGACGGACACTAAATATCTTGCCCAGCAACAACAGTACAGCGGTGGGTAACGAGAGATTTAGAGGGAATTAAATTTGAGGCCTAGTATTTAGGCGCTGGGTCACCGGTATGGATTTAGTGACAGAATTAGACTTGGAAATGCACAGAAGCGTGTGTGTGAAGTTATTCTGAATGACCCTATGTGCACCTTCAATATTATATACCCTTTTTGGGATAGATTTCAAATAGCTCTGATATAGCAGGAACCACTAAATTATGAAATTGCTAAATTGGGAATTGTACTTCAACCCAGAACAAAAAATGTGCTTTGACGGACACTAAATATCTTGCCCAGCAACAACAGTACAACGGTGGGTAACGAGAGATTTAGAGGGAATTAAATTTGAGGCCTAGTATTTAGGCGCTGGGTCACCGGTATGGATTTAGTGACAGAATTAGACTTGGAAATACACAGTAGCGGGTGTGTGTGAAGTTATTCTGAATGACCCTATGTGCACCTTCAATATTATATACCCTTTTAGGGATAGATTTCAAATAGCTCTGATATAGCAGAAACCACTAAATTATGAAATTGCTAAATTGGGAATTGTACTTCAACCCAGAACAAAAAATGTGCTTTGACGGACACTAAATATCTTGCCCAGCAACAACAGTACAGCGGTGGGTAACGAGAGATTTAGAGGGAATTAAATTTGAGGCCTAGTATTTAGGCGCTGGGTCACCGGTATGGATTTAGTGACAGAATTAGACTTGGAAATGCACAGTAAGCGGTGTGTGTGAAGTTATTCTGAATGACCCAATGTGCACCTTCAATATTATATACCCTTTTTGGGATAGATTTCAAATAGCTCTGATATAGCAGGAACCACTAAATTATGAAATTGCTAAATTGGGAATTGTACTTCAACCCAGAACAAAAAATGTGCTTTGACGGGCACTAAATAACTTTCCCAGCTACAACAGGACAACGGTAACGAGAGATTTAGAGGGATTTAAATTTGAGGCCTAGTATTTAGGCGCTGGGTGACAGGTATGGGTTTAGTGACAGAATTAGACTTGGAAATACACAGTAGCGGGTGTGTGTGAAGTTATTCTGAATGACCCTATGTGCACCTTCAATATTATATACCCTTTTAGGGATAGATTTCAAATAGCTCTGATATAGCAGAAACCACTAAATTATGAAATTGCTAAATTGGGAATTGTACTTCAACCCAGAACAAAAAATGTGCTTTGACGGACACTAAATATCTTGCCCAGCAACAACAGTACACCGGTGGGTAACGAGAGATTTAGAGGGAATTAAATTTGAGGCCTAGTATTTAGGCGCTGGGTCACCGGTATGGATTTAGTGACAGAATTAGACTTGGAAATACACAGTAGCGGGTGTGTGTGAAGTTATTCTGAATGACCCTATGTGCACCTTCAATATTATATACCCTTTTTGGGATAGATTTCAAATAGCTCTGATATAGCAGGAACCACTAAATTATGAAATTGCTAAATTGGGAATTGTACTTCAACCCAGAACAAAAAATGTGCTTTGACGGGCACTAAATAACTTTCCCAGCTACAACAGGACAACGGTAACGAGAGATTTAGAGGGATTTAAATTTGAGGCCTAGTATTTAGGCGCTGGGTGACAGGTATGGGTTTAGTGACAGAATTAGACTTGGAAATACACAGTAGCGGGTGTGTGTGAAGTTATTCTGAATGACCCTATGTGCACCTTCAATATTATATACCCTTTTTGGGATAGATTTCAAATAGCTCTGATATAGCAGAAACCACTAAATTATGAAATTGCTAAATTGGGAATTGTACTTCAACCCAGAACAAAAAATGTGCTTTGACGGACACTAAATATCTTGCCCAGCAACAACAGTACACCGGTGGGTAACGAGAGATTTAGAGGGAATTAAATTTGAGGCCTAGTATTTAGGCGCTGGGTCACCGGTATGGATTTAGTGACAGAATTAGACTTGGAAATACACAGTAGCGGGTGTGTGTGAAGTTATTCTGAATGACCCTATGTGCACCTTCAATATTATATACCCTTTTTGGGATAGATTTCAAATAGCTCTGATATAGCAGGAACCACTAAATTATGAAATTGCTAAATTGGGAATTGTACTTCAACCCAGAACAAAAAATGTGCTTTGACGGGCACTAAATAACTTTCCCAGCTACAACAGGACAACGGTAACGAGAGATTTAGAGGGATTTAAATTTGAGGCCTAGTATTTAGGCGCTGGGTGACAGGTATGGGTTTAGTGACAGAATTAGACTTGGAAATACACAGTAGCGGGTGTGTGTGAAGTTATTCTGAATGACCCTATGTGCACCTTCAATATTATATACCCTTTTTGGGATAGATTTCAAATAGCTCTGATATAGCAGAAACCACTAAATTATGAAATTGCTAAATTGGGAATTGTACTTCAACCCAGAACAAAAAATGTGCTTTGACGGACACTAAATATCTTGCCCAGCAACAACAGTACAGCGGTGGGTAACGAGAGATTTAGAGGGAATTAAATTTGAGGCCTAGTATTTAGGCGCTGGGTCACCGGTATGGATTTAGTGACAGAATTAGACTTGGAAATACACAGTAGCGGGTGTGTGTGAAGTTACTCTGAATGACCCTATGTGCACCTTCAATATTATATACCCTTTTTGGGATAGATTTCAAAGAGCTCTGATATAGCAGGAACCACTAAATTATGAAATTGCTAAATTGGGAATTGTATTTCAACCCAGAACAAGAAATGTGCTTGAACGGACACTAAATAACTCGCCCAGCTACAGCACTAGGGACAGATTTAGCTGGATATAAATTTGAGGCCTAGTATTTAGGCGCTGGGTGACCGGTATGGATTTAGTGACAGAATTAGACTGGGATATGGCCAAAAAATGAACAGACTATTGCTGGTTAAATGCACTTGGTGTGACAGCTTCACCCTGATGTAGGCTTTAGCCAAAAAACAACCACACCATTGAGGGTTAAATGCACTTGGTGACAGGCGCAGCTTGCCCCTGATTTTGTATATGGCCAAAAAATGAACAGACTATTGCTGGTTAAATGCACTTGGTGTGACAGCTTCACCCTGATGTAGGCTTTAGCCAAAAAACAACCACACCATTGAGGGTTAAATGCACTTGGTGACAGGCGCAGCTTGCCCCTGATTTTGTATATGGCCAAAAAATGAACAGACTATTGCTGGTTAAATGCACTTGGTGTGACAGCTTCACCCTGATGTAGGCTTTAGCCAAAAAACAACCACACCATTGAGGGTTAAATGCACTTGGTGACAGGCGCAGCTTGCCCCTGATTTTGTATATGGCCAAAAAATGAACAGACTATTGCTGGTTAAATGCACTTGGTGTCACAGCTTCACCCTGATGTAGGCTTTAGCCAAAAAACAACCACACCATTGAGGGTTAAATGCACTTGGTCGCAGCTTGTGCTGGCGCACCACAAGACACAAAATGGCCGCCGATCACCCCAGAAAAATGAGACTGACAAACGGTCTGTGCAGCCTAAAAACAGTGAGCAATTGAGGATCAGCAGCTCAATGATCCACAGCTGCAGATCGATCAGTTAATCAAGTCCTTTGGAGGAGTTAATCTGCCTAATCTCGCCCTACTGTCGCAGCCGCAACCTCTCCCTACGCTAATCAGAGCAGAGTGACGGGCGGCGCTATGTGACTCCAGCTTAAATAGAGGCTGGGTCACATGGTGCTCTGGCCAATCACAGCCATGCCAATAGTAGGCATGGCTGTGATGGCCTCTTGGGGCAAGTAGTATGACGCTTGTTGATTGGCTGCTTTGCAGCCTTTCAAAAAGCGCCAAGAAAGCGTCACAAAAGCGCGAAGAAAGCGACGAACACCGAACCCGAACCCGGACTTTTACGAAAATGTCCGGGTTCGGGTCCGTGTCACGGACACCCCAAAATTCGGTACGAACCCGAACTATACAGTTCGAGTTCGCTCATCCCTACTCACTAGTCCTTCTGGGTGTGGATGCGGAAAAGGCCTTTGACAGGGTGAGCTGGAGATATATGAGGAAAACTTTGCATAAATTCGGTATTCCAGAACAATTCCAAAATGCGGTCATGTCTCTCTATCATGAACCTAGTGCCCGAATAAGGGTGAATGGTACGCTTTCTCAACCATTTCCGATTACCAACGGGACCCGTCAGGGTTGTCCTCTGTCACCTACGTTATATGTCATGGTAATGGAGACATTATTGCAAGCTATAAGAGAGCACCCCGGTATAAAGGGCCTAAAGGTCAGTGGTAGCTCTGTAGAGTACATAAATGCCGCTTATGCGGATGATCTCCTGGTTATGATCTCAAACCCTGTCGAGGCCTTTCCGCATCTTCTATCCCTTTTTGAACTGTACGGGAGGATCTCTAATTTTAAAGTTAACTATACGAAGTCAGAAGCAATGAACGTTTCTGCTTCGAGCAAAGTGGTTTCCTCTCTGAAGGGCACAACCCCGTTTATCTGGCAGGAGTCTCATCTTTCTTACCTAGGAATTAAGTTACCGGCGGATTTAAACCAAACTTTTAGCTTAAATTATCAGCCCCTTTTGAGCGAGATACAGAAACAGCTCCATTCACTTAAAATTCCATATGTTTCGTGGATGGGTAGGAAGAACCTTTTGAAGGCCTTCATTATGCCTAAGCTCCTCTATGTACTGCAGATGTTGCCCATTTTTCTCCCCATGTCTTTTTTCTGCCAGGTTAGGAGATTATTTAGAACGTTCCTGTGGGGGGGGAAGGCAGCCAGATTGGCACATAGCAGGTTGATACAACGTAAGAGCATGGGGGGGTTTGGTTTGCCGGATGCATTCTTATACTACCAGGCGATTCACTTGAAAAGATGGATCCAACTACATGCCAGTAGACTCCATACTTGGGGTTGCGACTTAGAGATGGCCCAACTCTCCTCTGTCCAGGGGGCGGGCCTCTGGGGTCTCACTTCTTCTAATCTCAGATCACAAGTTTTGCTTAGAGGCACTGCTGCAGTAATACAACAGTTATCCGGCAAGCTTAACCTCTTAAACAACCCCTCTCCCTCTATGCCAGCTGATCTTCTTCCCTTTGCTATAAGACCCAATGCTAAACAGATAGCCACGACATGGCAAAAACTGAGCAAGTTTACAACTGAGGAGTTCTTAGGGGCGACTGCGGGTGACATAGCGGCTTATCATCCATTACATAGCCTTATTAAATCATGCAACTTCCTGGAACTGATCGAGCTCAACTCGGTCTCCAAACCATTAATTGACGGTAACAGACATAAGCCTACCCAGTCATGGTTTGAGAAAATTTTAACATGCGAGTCCTTTCCGCGCAAGCTGATTTCTCTATGCTATCTGGCTTTGGTCAACCCCCGCTCCCCTGGAATGCCGCAATACCTGAGGCACTGGGCTACTGAGCTGGGAGTAGAGCTGAGTGAAACTGACATCATGAGAATACATGCGCACTCTCACGGCTTCTCTAGGTGCACTAGGGTGCAAGAGCATACATATAAAGTCCTTACTCAGTGGTATTTAACTCCAAAACAAATGTTCATTAGGGGCATGAGACAGGATGACAGGTGTTGGCGATGTTTGGAAGACACAGGGACTCTATCCCACATCTTCTGGTATTGCCCTAAAATACGGCCTTATTGGGAGGGGGTTTTGTCCTCTATCCAGAAGATAACAAAAGTCACCATTGAAGTGCCTCCTACCCTGGTGCTCCTGTGGCTCCCAACTCCTTCTTTTTCTCCCTCTAAAAGATGCTTAGTTACCCAGTTACTCCAGGCCGCGAGACTGCTTATCCCGCAGCACTGGCTGTGTACGGAGCCCCCTACTGTGGAGGCTTGGCTGAACAAAGTAGATCATATCTGCCGTATGGAAGAGCTTGCGAGTTGGGAGGACAGGAACCACAATAGATATGTCAAGCTGTGGACACCATGGCTGTTATTTAGAGACGAGGGGTCGGCTCCGCTTGGAGGCAACAACTCAGAAGCTCACTAGGTGGTGTAATACTCATGCATTATTGTCAGGTAGTCAGGATCATGGCAGAACTAATGGTACATAGTAGCTGCTCATATGACTCGAATTTAATTTGTGCTTTAACTGTATGATGTGATATGTATGTACAAGTGTCATGGAAGGATTATTGTTTTCAGTTTTCCCCTCTCTCTCCTTCCCTCTCTCCCTCCACCCCTTCCTTTCCCCCCCTCCCTGACTTTCCCACCTTCTGTCCCTCTATTTTCGGTTATTACAATCGCTAGACATGCTACAAGACTAGTGTGCATTTAAAGGTATATAGGTAACTAGTATATTGTACTAGCTTATTGTGATGCGGTTACACTATCCATATCTGTTATGTACGTTGTAAACGATGTATGCTACTCATCAATCTATGTCTATCACTGCGTGATGGTATAGTATGTCATTTTGCCATTTTTCTTAATAAAAAGAAAATTTTCAAAGAATATAACTACTATAATACTGCCTCCTATGTACAAGAATATAACTACTATAATACTGCTCCTATGTACAAGAATATAACTACTATAATACTGCTTCTATGTACAAGAATATAACTACTATAATACTGCTCCTATGTACAAGAATATAACTACTATAATACTGCCTCCTATGTACAAGAATATAACTACTATAATACTGGTCCTATGTACAAGAATATAACTACTATAATACTGCTTCTCTGTACAAGAATATAACTACAGGGTGGGCCATTTATATGGATACACCTTAATAAAATGGGAATGGTTGGTGATATTAACTTCCTGTTTGTGGTACATTAGTATATGTGAGGGGGGAAACTTTTCAAGATGGGTGGTGACCATGGTGGCCATTTTGAATACAACTTTAGTTTTTTCAATAGGAAGAGGGTCATGTGACACATCAAACTTATTGGGAATTTCACAAGAAAAACAATGGTGTGCTTGGTTTTAACGTAACTTTATTCTTTCATGAGTTATTTACAAGTTTCTGACCACCTATACAATGTGTTCAATGTGCTGCCCATTGTGTTGGATTGTCAATGCAACCCTCTTCTCCCACTCTTCACAAATGGCCCAATGCATGCTCACTTGCTTGCGTAGTGACAGCCGAATTGTCACCATTCAGCAGAGGAATGACTTCTGGCTCTCCACCTTTTTGGACCCTCGCTCGCTATTGGTTCAAAATGGGGGCTTTTTTTACACACACTGAGAGGGTGGACTGAACTACTATAGAGACATCCTATGTAGTGAGTTGGCCTCTGCCTATCTGCGCCATCGTCTATCCTCTCGCAGGTCTGACCAGGGGGGCCCTCTGTGCTCACATTGAGTCTAGAGTCGCTAATGAGCAGCTTTCTTCAACCACCTAGTGAAAAAACTACTCACCAGCAGCAGCTAGACCGGGAGAAGGACCTGAACCAGCAGGTGGTGGCATACTTGGACAGTACCCTGCCACCCCACATTGAAGATCCGCTGGACTACTGGGCAACTGTGGCCGCAAGTAGCAGAGTTTGCACTGGAAAAGCTGTCCTGCCTGGCGAGTAGTGTGGCATCAGGGGTGTTTAGTGCGGTGGGGCCCATAGTTACCCCAAGAAGATCTCGCCTGTTCACCCAAAATGTGGAGAGACTGACCTTTGTCAAAATGAATCAGGCGTGGATCAGCTAGGATTCCCACCCACCAATGCCTGATGCATCAGACTAGATTATCCATGGTGCCACACCAACACTTTGGGAAAAGAGACCGGTTTCGTCTGGCTACCTGCCTCAGCTACTGTTCTGATGCTGTCACCCGCCTTATGCCACACATCGGATGCCAAGTGCTCCTTCTTTTTCCTACCATCTTCAGCTGGTACTCGTATTGCTACCCACCTCCCCACTCTGTCACTGGGTCACTCTGTGGTCTCTTGATGCTGCTGCTACCTCCTCACTATGTCACCTTGCCACTCTGTGGTCTCCTGATGATGCTGTCACCTCCACAGTATGTCACCAGGTCACTATGTGGTCTCCCGATGCTGCTGCCACCTCCCCACTATGTCACCTTGCCACTCTGTGGTCTCCTGATGCTGCTGCTGCCACCTACACACTGTCATTTCCCCGCTCTGTGGCCTCCTCCCAATGCTGCTGCTGCTGCTGCCACCTCCACACTCCTGATTAGTTTTGGGCACGAATATTCGAATAGCGAATATTAATCGCAAATATCGGCACTTCGAGAGTTCGTGAATATTTAGAATATAGTGATATATATTTGTAATTTCGAATATTCTAGGATTTTTTTCATCACTAAACTCCTTTTTTGCTTGTGAGCCAATGACAAGGCTGAATGTATTTGTCTGAGCTTAGCAACATCCCTAACAACCAATAGGAAAGTTGCCTACCCCTTCCTATATAAGAACCTCCCCAGCAGCCCTTGTATGCAGTATTTTGCAGATCTGAGAGAGACAGCAGTGTTATTGCTATGCTCTCTGCTTTCCTTTGTCATTACATTAGATAGTTAGTTATTATATATATATATATACACAGTACAGACCAAAAGTTTGGACACACCTTCTCATTCAAAGAGTTTTCTTTATTTTCATGACTATGAAAATTGTAGATTCACACTGAAGGCATCAAAACTATGAATTATCACATGTGGAATTATATACATAACAAAAAAGTGTGAAACAACTGAGAATATGTCATATTCTAGGTTCTTCAAAGTA
The DNA here is from genome assembly GCF_014858855.1 of Bufo gargarizans. Taxonomy (NCBI): domain Eukaryota; kingdom Metazoa; phylum Chordata; class Amphibia; order Anura; family Bufonidae; genus Bufo; species Bufo gargarizans. The sequence goes on from NC_058087.1 coordinate 33,262,165, forward strand.
GCCACCTTTTGCTTTGATTACTGCTTTGCACATTCTTGGCATTCTCTTGATGAGCTTCAAGAGGTAGTCACCTGAAATGGTTTTCACTTCACAGGTGTGCCCTGTCAGGTTTAATAAGTGGTATTTCTTGCCTTATAAATGGGGTTGGGACCATCAGTTGCGTTGTGGAGAAGTCAGGTGGATACACAGCGGATATTCCTACTGAATAGACTGTTAGAATTTGTATTATGGCAAGAAAATAGCAGCTAAGTAAAGAAAAACGAGTGGCCATCATTACTTTAAGAAATGAAGGTCAGTCAGTCTGAAAAATTGGGAAAACTTTGAAAGTGTCCCCAAGTGCAGTCACAAAAACCATCAAGCGCTACAAAGAAACTGGCTCACATGCGGACCGCCCCAGGAAAGGAAGACCAAGAGTCACCTCTGCTGCGGAGGATAAGTTCATCCGAGTCACCAGCCTCAGAAATCGCAGGTTAACAGCAGCTCAGATTAGAGACCAGGTCAATGCCACACAGAGTTCTAGCAGCAGACACATCTCTAGAACAACTGTTAAGAGGAGACTGTGTAAATCAGGCCTTCATGGTAGAATATCTGCTAGAAAACCACTGCTAAGCACAGGCAACAAGCAGAAGAGACTTGTTTGGGCTAAAGAACACAAGGAATGGACATTAGACCAGTGGAAATCTGTGCTTTGGTCTGATGAGTCCAAATTTGAGATCTTTGGTTCCAACCACCGTGTCTTTGTGCGACACAGAAAAGGTGAACGGATGGACTCTACAAGCCTGTTCCCACCGTGAAGCATGGAGGAGGAGGTGTGATGGTGTGGGGGGGGGGGCTTTGCTGGTGACACTGTTGGGGATTTATTCAAAATTGAAGGACATACTGAACCAGCATGGCTACCACAGCATCTTGCAGCGGCATGCTATTCCATTCGGTTTGCGTTTAGTTGGACTATCATTTATTTTTCAACAGGACAATGACCCCAAACACCTCCAGGCTGTGTAAGGGCTATTTGACCATGAAGGAGAGTGATGGGGTGCTGCGCCAGATGACCTGGCCTCCACAGTCACCGGACCTGACCCCAATCGAGATGGTTTGGGGTGAGCTGGACCGCAGAGTGAAGGCAAAAGGGCCAACAAGTGCTAAGCATCTCTGGGAACTCCTTCAAGACTGTTGGAAGACCATTTCAGGTGACTACGTCTTGAAGCTCATCAAGAGAATGCCAAGAGTGTGCAAAGCAGTAATCAAAGCAAAAGGTGGCTACTTTGAAGAACCTAGAATATGACATATTTTCAGTTGTTTCACACTTTTTTGTTATGTATATAATTCCACATGTGTTATTTCATAGTTTTGATGCCTTCAGTGTGAATCTACAATTTTCATAGTCATGAAAATAAAGAAAAATCTTTGAATGAGAAGGTGTGTCCAAACTTTCGGTCTGTACTGTATATATATATATATATATATATATATATATATATATATTTTACAGATAGCTAGTGGGAGATAGTCAGTGTAAGTTAGATAGTGATATAGTGGAGCTTATAGGTTCTGCTGTCCATACATACATACAGACATAGTGCTGTTATGTCACAAGTTCACAACAATACTTAGTGCACCAATCACTAATAAGTAGTCAGACCTGATAAAATGTAAAGTTGCACGTAGTGCGCCAAAATATTCATCATCATTAGTGCCGATTTCACAATCGCAAATATATTGGAGCACTCTATCTGCTAAAGCAGATATGTTATGTAATGTTCTACCATGCCAACCATTTTCTCCAGTCTCAGGAACCTTCTAGCAGCTTGAAAAATGTAGCTATAGTGACCCACGCCTGTATTTCGCGCGCATTACGTGAATATTACATTGCCGATTTTTTGCAATCAAGAAAATAATCTCGAATTTGCAAATTCGTGAATATATGACGAATATTCTACCAAATATTCGCAAAATATTGCAAATTCGAATATTGCCTCTGCCGCTCATCACTACTCCCGATGCTGCCGCCACCTCCAACACTGTCATTGTGCCGCTCTGTGGCCTACCCCTGATCCTGCCGCCCCCTCCAGACACTGTCATTGTGCCGCTCTGTGGCCTACCCCTGATCCTGCCGCCCCCTCCAGACACTGTCATTGGGCCACTTTGTGGTTTCCTCATGCTGCTTCTACCTCACCACTATGTCATAGGGTCACTCTGTGGACTTCTCATGCTGTTCCCACCCTCCCCACTTCATGACTAGGCCACTATTTTGCCTTTTGGCTTGGCTGACATCATCATTTATTTGACCCTTCTTCTTTTGACCCACTCTATTTGCTCCCTTGCCGGCTTCCCCGGTGTCTATGCTCTCCGGGAGAGCTGAAACTCTGGGGCTGTGACACTTTATAGTGTCACAGCCCCTGTAAGCAGATTGGACGTGACTGTACAGCTGAATGCAGTAAGTTACTTGCAATTTGAATGTACAGTTACGTCCAAATGCATGAAAGGGTTAAGCAGAGGCATGTCTCTCCCCGATCATTAAGCAGGGTCATGTCTCTCCCCGATTATTAAGCAGGGCCGTGTCTCTTCCATGATTTGCTAATTTGCCCACTTTTGCTCATTTTATTTCGATTCCATTAAAACACTCTTTTGTTCCCGTTGATTTGATTACATTTTGTTTTCCACGTATTTTGGGTAGACGTGGATTCATTTCACATGCTATAAATAAAATTGCCAGTTTTATCTTCGAGGCGTTGATGAAGCCTCGATAAGCATCGGTGCACTGCCGCCCGGTATCCGCCTGCATGTGTTTGAGAGGTGAAGTCTCTGGCCCATGTACTAGCATTCAACCAGATAAGGTTCTATTTTAATATCTCTCTGATGGATTTCAGCCCAGAAATCTGCAAATCGTGTTAGGAGAGGAATAATCTCATCAGGGCAGGAATTCTGATCAGACATACTCTCTATAATAATAGTTCAGAAGGACCCTGATCTCCGCCCGGAGGAACGTACTTTCATCAGACTGTGATGGTGAAAGAAGCAATGATGAAATCACTAGTGCCACATAGTGATCCTAGCGCCTGTAGCTTTAAATCTAAGCAGCAGGGTATACTGTATGATACCGCACACAGCAGCTTTCAGCACTTTCCATGTCACTTACTTTCCCGGAGTCATCTTACCAGACGGAGTGAGCTTATTATATCAACATAAAGATAATACAAAGGCGTTCTGACGTATGATCTGCACTGCGTCTCTACTCTGCGCGTTTCAAGCCCAGAACCATCAGGTGTTAAAAGCTTTTGTGAGTTGGGTCCAATGACTTCACCATAAAGAATAAACAATTTAGATTCTGTTATAGACAGAGAAATTCTCCTTATCTCCCGCTCCCCATGACTGAATGCAGATTTGCTAAATGCTCAGTAAAGTGTTCTGTACACAGAATCATGGTGGGGCCGAGACTCCACAATCGGAGAGCTTTGTTGCAGTCTACACACAGGAGATGTTGACTTGCATATAAATTGTCCAAACAAGACATCATTTTAGTGCTACTGTCTATGGGCCTATAACCAATCTGGTGCCAAAATCACTCATCCTTCCTGTAGTGGTTTATGCTATCACTCTCCAACGTAATAGTAGTGGTGGTGTTGGTGGTGGTGGTAATAAAGTGATGGTGTTAGCGGTGGTGTAACAACAATGGTGGAGTTATTGGTGGTGTTGGTCATGGTAGTGGTAGAGTTGTTAGAAATTGTGGTATTAGTGAGGGTAGTGTTGGTGATAATGGGACTGTTGGTGGTAGTCATGATGTAATAGCACTGGTAGTATTACTCTGGGTGGTAATAGTAGTAGTGTTGTTAATGATAGTGGTGTTAGTGATGGTATAATAGTAATAGTGGTGTAAGTGGTGCTAGAAATAGTAGTGTTAATATAAGTAGTAGTGGAGGTGTAGTAGTGGTGGTAAAAGTAATGGTTATGTAAGTGCTGGTGCCATAATAGTGTCACCACCAGCTCTGTGAGAAGGTCTGGCAGACGTTCTTCTCTACCCGATCCGGTTTCAGCCTTGATTGACCGCATGCAAGGTCTTTCACTGGAGGTAGCAGATCTCCGTGGGATGCAGCTGGTGAGTTTGAGGAGAAGTTGTGCTGGGGGGCCAGAGCTGAACTTTGCACTGTGGCCCATGAGCCCTTAGGCCCATAGGTACGACCCTGGTCCTCCAGAGAGGCACAGAGAAGGCCATGGACCACCTCTTTGTGACTGGATAGCATAGTTTTGGGTGGGGGTCCAGGAGGTGAGCAGTGTATGCTCTACCCATACAAAATAGTCAGAAATGATCAATAACGTGGCTGAGAAGAAACTGTCTGTCATGGAGTATGGGTAATGAAGGTCCTACAGATCCTAAAGATACCAGAGATCCTCAAGGTACATACCCATTGTGCCCCTTCCCCCCTGCAATGCAGATCTGCACATTTAACTCAATATCTATGCCTATACATGTCAGAATGGGCTCTTCTTTAACGTGTCCTGATCCACTTGGCATATATCCCTAAAATACCTGGGTGTGTCATGGGTGTACTACTTGGAGTGTGAGCTAAGTGATCAGGAAATCCATGTAATATATCTGAGATACAGCAAAAATTGCAATAATCCACTGCTCCCTTGGGTTTGGCACGTTCACTCCAAACATTGCTGTTGATAAGGGCTGTCTCCATTATCAGCATCACTTGTACATCCTGAATGCCACGCACACACATTTTAGGCAGTTGAGGTATTTTTGGCAGAACTATGTAAATTCCATACAATTCATAAAGATTATGAAGTTCCACACCCCCTAATGTATGGAACATGATGCTTACTGTCTCATCCATAAGCGTTGGCTCCAGCTTTTTCAGAACTCCAGCACATACGTCTGAGACGACCACCCAAAACTGTATTGGAAAGCGGTCTTCTAGAGGGGTGGACTTTTCAAAGAAGTGGTCTTTTGGAAAAGTTTCAACATATTGCAAAATGTAAAAGTAGTCTCAGAATTTATAAGATTAAAGTGGGGCACACTCTTTAAAGTAAAGGGATCTTTAATGGTCTATACAATAATACACAGTAGGTTGATAATACAATGATGGATAAAAAAGAAGATAGTGACCTTATAAGACTAAAATAAAATAAATTAAATTACAATAAATAAGACATAAATCCCATTAAATATGCTATAATAATTCATATAATATTCAGAAAATAATCGGTGTAAGATGTGTATTGGCAATAAAATCTTACACTGATATTTATAAGTGCATCTGAGAAAAATGAATCTTGATTGAAACCAGTCTTTTGTATCTCTATTGGAAATTAAGCGAAGTCTTTCCTAATATAGATAGTTTGTGTGTGATAGGTTATTAAAGTCGCAACATTGTAGCGATACACTTGTGTGTATTTGATCAAATTCAGAGCATGTAGCTTTCAACAGTTCGGATTGCAGCGTATAGCTACAGAATCATACAGCGGCGTCCCGCTGTGTTTGAAGAGAGCGATCGCTTGTGTGGGATCAATGCAACCTTACCCGGAGGTCTTGGTACCTGACAGTGAGTCCTCGACTCGGTACGATCGACTTGTAATATCCCGGTCTCAAGGGCTGTTACTGAGCTGGCGTCAATCAGGTTGTGTTCCACGCGGTCTTTGGCGTCTCCAATGACGCAGTGAGTTAGCTCTTCTTGTAACAGTGTCCAGACCTTTACCGGGGTTGCAGTGTCCTTGCTGTCCTTTAAGGGGGATTCACATCAGACGCGTTTCGGGGCTTTGAAGTATTGACCCCTTCCTCAGTGGTTAATATCCCCCTGCTAATGATCTTCTTTTATAGTGAATAAGGAGTGTACAAAAGACTGGTCTGGAGTTCCTATCTTCCAAGGATTGGAGTTAATATACATTTTCAAGTACTTAAAATTATAGCTTTATTACAATAAATAAAAAGAAAACTCATATATAATAAGTCACTAGGTTACTTGGAGTCAACTATAATATAAAACGCACCAGTACTGCATACAATTTTAATGCACCTCTGGTGCGTTTTCTCCAAGGAACTTCATTTTTCAAGGATTTTTTTTGCAGAATTAACGACATTATAACTTAAAATGAATCCAAAATCTTAAAACCACCAAAAAAGTTTAAAATTAATAAAACTTTCATGTATGGACACTATTATCGACGACAGCATACAGTAATGAAGGGATCTTTTATTAATTGATCAGTATATCCCTTAAAATAATAACATGTAACAAACGCACTGATATCGCATACAGTTTTTGGCTGCGTTACAGTATGAGTCTACAAAAATTGGAGTTAAAATTTAACATTAGCAGTAACAATTAGCCATAGACTCTTCAGGGTAATTCTGGGATACGGAGGGGTATAGGATTAGTCAAGAATTGGGGAGATGATTTTTCAGCTATTGTAGAATACTAGGATGGAGGCCAGATGTGGAGGAGAAACTGGACCAAATTGACATATAGTCCAGTTAATCATCAACAGATGGCCCCCATCCTACAGAAACCCAAACAATTCAAAGTCTGCATTCAACCCTAATGGTTGTAGAGTGTTTAATTCGTAAATGCGTTTTGTTTCTAGACGAGACATTTTCTCTACATGATTCCCACCTCTCCAATCCTTCTGTACCTTATCTATCGCTATAAATTTCAACCCCGAAGGATCCTGGTTGTGCGCTATCTTAAAATGAAATGACAATGAGTGGGTTTCAAAACCTTTTTTTATATTGCCTATATGTTTCGCGATGCGTTTTTTCAGCGTTCTCTTCGTTCGCCCTACATATTGGAGCCCACAGGGGCATTCAATCACGTATATTACATTTTCAGTACTACATGTAAGAAATTCCCTGATTTTATGGCAATACTTGTTAGCAGTTGATGTAATCTCTATTGTTTTTTTGGGGAACGAGGTAAGTTTACAATTGTTACATTTCCCACAACGAAAAAAACCCTGAATGTTAGCCCAAGATTGAACCGTGGGAACACATGTATTCTTTTTCAAAACAGTGGGGGCTATTTTTATATTTAGATTTGGGGCCTTCGTAAATATAATTTTTGGCTTGGATGGTATGATAGAGTTTAATATTTTATCTTTTTTCAACAGATGCCAATGTTTGTAAATAATGGACCGGACTCTCCCAAAGTCTCCGTTAAAAGGTAAGATTAAACGTAAATTTGAATCTATGGTCTCAACTCTTGTGTTTTTTTTATCAATGAAAAATTCTTTCCTATCCATAGTTTTTACTTTGTTGAGGGCAGCATCTAAAATTTCTCTACCTCCGGGTAAGGTTGCATTGATCCCACACAAGCGATCGCTCTCTTCAAACACAGCGGGACGCCGCTGTATGATTCTGTAGCTATACGCTGCAATCCGAACTGTTGAAAGCTACATGCTCTGAATTTGATCAAATACACACAAGTGTATCGCTACAATGTTGCGACTTTAATAACCTATCACACACAAACTATCTATATTAGGAAAGACTTCGCTTAATTTCCAATAGAGATACAAAAGACTGGTTTCAATCAAGATTCATTTTTCTCAGATGCACTTATAAATATCAGTGTAAGATTTTATTGCCAATACACATCTTACACCGATTATTTTCTGAATATTATATGAATTATTATAGCATATTTAATGGGATTTATGTCTTATTTATTGTAATTTAATTTATTTTATTTTAGTCTTATAAGGTCACTATCTTCTTTTTTATCCATCATTGTATTATCAACCTACTGTGTATTATTGTATAGACCATTAAAGATCCCTTTACTTTAAAGAGTGTGCCCCACTTTAATCTTATTTATTCATTCCATATTCAGACTGGGTGTTGTCTGATAGTGGGAGCACCTCTGTTTGGATTCCCACCTCATTCGAGTGCGACATTACCTTATATTCATTAGTCTCAGAATTTGCCTGTTTTTTTACCTTTGGTCAAGAAAGAGTTCCAAAATTTTTGGTAGGAAGAGCGACTCTTTTAGCAGGTTTGTAGGAAGACTTTTCTACACTTGGGGCTAAAAGTCAGAGCGCTGCCCTGACCTTAAACAGCTGTTGGCTAAGTGTTCAGTTGACAGCTATTACCCCCATACACATGCAAGCTGGACCTGGCCAAGCTTGCATGTTTCTCAGTGGGAAAGTATTTGCCAAATACTTCTGGCGGCTGCTTATCTCACATGAGAGCAAAGGATCGCACATGGAATGCAAATCTAATGTGCCCAGTTGTTGCTTCCCATGTTATTTGTCTTCTAGGAACCCTCATACAAATTACATGGTTGGCTGGTTCCACCAAAATTAGTAGGTTTGGCTGTAGTTCGTCTAAAGTGTACGGCCACCTTAACCCCATATCTAAATATCCTGGAAGAGGCGTTAGGTGGTGCTCATTTTGAATATTTGCCCCAGGAGTCACCTTACGACAAGTAATTATTGCAAGGAAAAAAAATCCTGAGCGGCGCACAGGATTTTTTCTGAGATCTTCAAGCAAGATGGAGACTGGCAGCCTGTCGCAAGCAAATGTAGGTGGTAAGTTTGCATTTTTTTTGTTTTTTTTTAATACTATTTCAGGTTAAATCGATTCGCTGACACGAAGCACGAGGAAATTTGGCTTTTAGGCGAATCAAATTTATCCTGAAATTCGGATCAAATACCACTTAGTGGGATTCGATTTGCTCATCTCTACTTATAATGGTCCAAAATGCAAAACTTGAGTGTAACCAATTTAATGTGGACCCATAAACTCTGCTAAAAGTATGACTAAAGCTTGAATCTGAGAATATGTATAGGGTTATGGGTCTATTATACAATCAGAGTATCAATGGAATACTTTATAGAGATTTGGACTGTACTAGGCTTTTTCTTGTTTGGAAGACATGAGGAGATGTCTTAGAAAAATGTGTCGGCAGATAAGAACCATTTGGCCCATCTAGTCTGCCCAATATACTAAATACTATGGATAGCCCCTGGCCCTATCTTATGCCTATCCCATGCATGCTTAAACTGGACCCATCTCTGCAGACCATATAATTGTAAATAAGCTTGTGATGAATTATCAAGGTCTATGACAAGGGGGCATCTTCTGCGTCTGGAGGAAAGAAGGTTTGTACACAAACATAGAAGAAGATTCTTTACGGTAAGAGCAGTGAGACTATGGAGCTCTCTGCCTGAGGAGGTGCCGATGGTGAGTTCACTAAAAGAGTTCAGGAGGGGCCTGGATGTATTTCTGGAGTGTAATAATATTACAGGCTATAGCTACTAGAGAGGGGTCGTTGATCCAAGGAGCTATTCTGATTCCTGATTGGAGTCAAGAAGGAATTTTTTTCCCCTTAAGTGGGGAAAATTGGCTTTTACCTCACAGTTGTTTTTTTTTCCTTCCTCTGGATCAACTTTCAGGATAACAGGCCGAACTGGATGGACAGATGTCTTTTTTTCAGCCTTATAAACTATGTTTCTATGTTATAGTGCGGTCTACAAGCCAGTCCTCCCAGCAGACTCTGCGGTTATATGTTAGATGCTTTGCAATCCACTTCAATATCTCTTGTTGTTCATTGCATGTCTTCCCGATGGTTTGGGCATTGCCCTTTCTAGTTTTGTTTTTTTACCATTGGAGATGACCCATACTGCTCTTCGTGCACAGTTTACCTCATTAGAGTGAATTTGATGATACATTGAAACTGTTTATGGAAAAAGCCACACACTTGGATAATTTGAGCTCAACCCAGTACGATCCCACCACATACATGTACTTTTTGGAGGTATTTTTCCTGGCATGTTTGATCATATCCAATTATCCATAATCTGAAAGGGCCTTCACCGCAGCAGGCTGTGTTTACCAGGAGCTGAAAGAAGATAATAGGGACACTGTGCGTCTACAAAGCGGCACAAACACAATATAAGAGTATTTAAACTTGTACAATTAAGACAATTAAGAGATGATTATCCAGTGGGGGTCCTCAATAGGATCCCATCAGGAGGCACAATGGTCTTCACAATGTCCAAGATATTTAAGATGCTGAGTAGTCAAGCAGAAATTCTCCTTTTGACAGTAGATTGGTTCTCCAGCTAAACAAAAGAGGTATTCTTTCCAAAGGAGGTTGACACCATCATTTTACATAATTGTCCGAATGTAGGTTGCTGGGGAGAGGATAACAAAGCTGAACCATCACCAAAAGAAGAAAATAGCACTGAATGGAGAAAGAGAACTATCTCTGCTTTTGCCCAAAAATAAAAGAATTCAAATTAACCAGAGGAATACTTTATTAGGACCAAAAACCCACTACCTGTTATGACTTGTCGGGTTATAAATTTACTTTATCTATGCAGTTTTTAGAAATTGTACTGCAGTAATAGGTATGACATTGACCTAAAAAAAACTACAACTCCCAGCTCAGCTCTCATTTCAATAAAGTGAATTCATTGGTGCCTTAACCCCCTTTCTCTGGTTAACATCACTTTATAGTTTTAAGTAAAGGTGGGGAAAGATTTCCTGAATCAAAGTTATAAGCAGGGGTGGGAAAAGCTATCCTGGAATCCAAGTTATTGTTATAGGCAGGGGTCGGAGAAGTATACTGGAATCCTAGTTGTAGTTTTAGGCAGGGGCGGGACAAGGTTTATTTATTGGAACTCATTATAGCTATAGGCAGGGGCAGGACCTTACCCGGAATCCAAGTTATTGTTATAGGCAGGGGTGGGACAAGATTTGTTTCTTGGAACTCAAGTTATAGCTATAGTCAGGGGTTGGACAAGCTTCCTGGAAGTCAAATTACAGTTATAGGCAGGGGTGGTACAATCTTCCTGAAAGTCAAGTTACAGTTATAGGCAGGGGTGGGACAAGCTTTCCTGGAATCTAACTAATAGAGATATGCAGGGGCAGGACAAGATGTCTTGAAACTCAAACTATAGTTATAAATAGGAGTTAGATAAGCTTTCCTGGAATCCAAATTATAGTTATAGACAGGGGCAGGACAAGCTTTCCCGGAATGCAAGTTATAGTTATAAGCTTTCCTGGGATCCAAGTTATTGTTATAGGCAGAGACAGGACAGCTTTCCTGGAATCCAAGTTATATTTATAGGCTGACGTGGGACAAGTTTTCCTGGGATCCAAGCTATAGAGATATGTATGGGGGAACAAGATTTCTTGGAACCCAAGCTATAATTATAACCCAGTACAAGATTTCTTGGAACCCAAGCTATAATTATAACCCAGGACAAGATGTATTAGAACCCAAGGTAGAAGATTTGGAATTTCCCCTCTTTGCCATTTGTAGCTCTCTTCAGCTGATTACACCTACAAGGGAATTAAACGTAGGTCTTGGAACCCAAGGGGTTTCAGAATAGGCCCCCCCACCACTATCGTTGGCTCTCTTCTATCAACCGATTCTCCCTACAGGGAAGTGCAAAGACAAAGGTCTGAACTGGGGGATATAAGGGTGGAGAACATGGAGGAACCCTTGCATAATTTACATGATTATCAACCTCACCATCTTATACAAACTCAATAATAGCTGTCTACTGTACTTGGGCAAACACGAGTCCAGTCTCGCCAGCGAAACTTGTGCCCTGCACTTCTTCATACTGCTCTTAAGGCTGTATTACACAGCCCGATGTGGAAGATGATTGTCAGGAGGGACGCTTTCCCTCCCAGGAATCGTCTGCTCACTAGAGGAGGAGACTGCTCCTATTACATGCAGTGATCTCCTTTGCAGCATGAGGAGTAGTGACCGCTATCCATTGATCACCCCCATGCTGTATGGTGGTTTGCGTCAGCAGATCATTATTAGACACCACGATCTGTCGCCTGAAAACAATAGTTTTTTGCCATGTCAAAAGATTTAGATTACCCAATGCTTGTTTATTGGGCAATCGATGGCAGTTCAGGTGAACGCTTGTTAGCGATTATCTGCCGAAAAATCAGGCAGTGAAATACAGGCTTTAGACCATAGTTTACCCCTTGTGGGGTTGTATAATTTATGCAAAGTCAAAAGAAATTTAGGACAACAAGATATGGGGCAAACATAACTGGTGAGACCAGTTGAGGGCTAGAATGATGGGATTGGGTGGTTCAACCAGGGGTGCACCATCAATGAGGCAAGGTGGGGCGATTGCCAGGAAAAGTTGAGAGGAGGGCAGCGGAAGGGGGATTATCTGTTTCTGCAGTATAGCATTGGGAAGCACAGTGGGCACAGTATGTTGCGCTGTATTACCCTGTATGTGTTAGAGCTCTGTATGTAATGTTTTCAAAGTATGTCTTTAATAGTAGGGCTGGAGGGAAGGGGTTAGGTTAAGAGATTGGCATTGGGGGGTTCGCCTCAGGCAGCAGAAAAGCTGGGGGCACCCCTAGGTTCAACCACATGCAAATAAAAAAAAAACTGTTGTCCATGTATCCTTGAATTGTCATCCTGAATCCAAACATATCCAAAATTTACTTCTTGAAAATGCAAAGTTCACAGTTGTTATTTTAAGTTTCAGAATTTTCTGTTGCATCAGTTTTTGAAGTTATTTTGTATTTGTGTATTTTATATTCTGTATGTTCTACATACTGTACATACTTTACATTGCACATGATTAAAAATACATATATTACGGCCAGTCGTCTTCCGGGGCCATCAGAGCGCGGTGCTTCCTTCCATCCATTTTAAATTCCATACATTAATTTAGTGTTCGAGTCTCTAATATAAACACAATTAGTTCTAAGAGAAACTCAACCAAAACTCTTAGAAATTCCTTTGAGTTTCTCCACCCGATGGTCTGCGCTTCGGAGGCATGAACTTCATACTCTCTTTTTTTTAAATCCAGATCAGGACGTCTGCAGCTAAACAGGCAGGTAACAGATACCGTAGGTGGAGTACAGCCTGAGGAAAAAATCCCATCAATTAAGATTTTGCCAGAATGTGGAGTAAATACTGATAAACTAGGTGCGATCAAAGATTATCTTTGTGTGGTCAAAAACAAGGTGATGCTGAAGCAGAACTGTCCGAAAAATTACAGAAAGGCTTCGATCATAGATCAGAAATTCCCTAGAGACCAGGCGTAGTAGGGGAGGGTTGACCTGACATTCATCATTCTTTCATCAAAAGAAAACTTATTCTATAGGGTGTGAAGCAATTTTACAATATATTTCTCATCTATCCTGAACATAGAAGGTACTGATTTTCCTCAGGGAGACTTTCAGGCAATGCTCCCTGGGAAAAATGTATGCAAATCATCTCTCCATGAAAAGGAAGAAAACTGTCTCTCTAACACCACCTATAGGCAACTATCTTGTAAGTCAATGGCTGACTTTTTAATGGGACTTTGAAACTTTGGTGGGGATCTTAACCAAACCAAAGACCCCCATCTGTAGACAGCGATGTGTCAGTGGCAATAAAGAGAGAGTTCTCCTCCTTCTGGAGAACTATTTTGTATAATTTGTCCTATTATGTATTGCTAGTACTGCATGGCGTCTTTGGCCGTGAAATGTGTCAAAGCCAAAGATCGTAACGTAGCACAACTTCTGAAAGTGAATTGGGTCACATTGAATCCCACTAGTTGCAAGGACCTGACATTTGCAAGAAATTGAGACGGTTCGGATTATTTCCGATTTTTTTAGCTCACAGTTCAATTCACTTTTACTAGTTGCGATGCAGGTCGGCACTGTGATTTTTGGCTGAGTGATGTGCGTTGCGACCAATACGGCCATGTAGCTCTAGCTTAATGCTTACCAGAGAAAAGTGCACTAATAACATTATTGTAATAGGCTATAAACTTGCAATCATCATAAGATCAGGAACTAAACGATAATGATAGTTTCCATTCAATGGAAGCAACCAGAGCTATGAAAAACCTTGAGAAATTTAAGCACCGAGTATATTGGAAACTTGCAGACATCTGAAATGGGCTATTCTGTTGACTTAATTTCAAGAGGAACCTGTCCTTTCTCTTGGCAAGGCTGTTTTGGAAATAACCTGCATTCCCCATGTAATAATAATGTAATAATAATCCATTACTATTGTTTTAGTAACAATAATTACAGTAACAATTTGGGAGCATTTATTCTTATGGCTCTGTGTTGTGCCATTCCTCTACCATTACTACTAGAAGTTCTAAATGTACTGTTGGCAGTTTGCAATGAAGGACCATCTGGGTGTTACCAGTCTGGGGCGTGTGCCTGTACAGTCTGATGCTATTCAATCAGAGCTGACAGTGTCAGGCTGTGCAGGGACACCCTCCCCAACTGGTTACACCCAGCTGGACCTTCACTGCAGACTGCTGGCAATTCATTGATAAATTCCTAGCAGGAATAATAGAGATTGGCACAATATAAAGTCAGAGGAATAGATGCTATTGAAATATTACATAGGGGATGCAAGTAGTCAGGGCTGGACTGGGATTGAAATTCAGCCCTGGTATTTTTAAGCAGACGGGACCACTTGCTGTGTGGTGAATGTGAAATATGTATGTACCCCCTCCCCTGCACCAGTGATAATGGCATATTTGGATGGGCATTACATTCAGCACTATAAAACATACAGGCGTATACAGCGCTACATACCTATTGTATCCACTGATGTAGATGTTCTCTTTCCTCATCTTCTCCATTGGAAGCAGACCGCCATGACTACTTCTGTCAGCTGCGTCTCGTCTCTGCAAAGTTGGGCACACAGATACAGATATCTTTGGTCCCTCACTTTTCCATCATCCCCCCTCCAAGTTCCTTAACATTGTTATCTTTCTGCTACGCCCAATACTGTGCTCTCTATGCTCCCCAATGCCCCCAAATACTATACTGCAGAAATAATAGTACAATACAGATAGCCCCCACATATTAATAGTGCTCCCAAAAGTCCAACCAATTATAATTTTCTCCCAGAGTTCCCTCATAGCTAACAGTGCCCCCTACTGTGATAATGCTCCCTGTGAGTGCCCCCCGTTAGTAGTAGTACCCTTGATATTGTGCCCAATATTAATAATGCCTCTCATAGTACCACCAATATTAATAATGCCCTATAGTGCAGTGTTAAAGCTTCCCAAAATGCCCCCAGTAGTAATAAGGTCCCCTAAAGTTCCCCCGTAGTAAAAAGGTCCCCTAAATTGCCCCCCAGTAGTAATAAGGCTCCCTAAAGTCCCCCCAGTAGTAATAAGGCCCCCTGAAGTGCCCTCAGTAGTAATAGCCCCCCCCCCCCCCCCAAAGTGCCTTCAGTTGAAATAGGGCCCCCTAAATTGCCTCCAATAATAATAAGGCCCCAGAGAGTTTTGGCCTAGCAACACCCCAGGAGCGGGCAGCCCACTCTGGCACCGGCCCATCTGGGATTTGCCAGAACTGCTAGATGAGCAGTCCAGCCCTACAAGTAAATACTAATACGTCAGGAGAGGAGACAGGTCCCTATAAAGTTTGTTTCATTACAACCGATGAAGTCGGAATGACTTATAGCAGGTAAAATAGAAAGAAAATGAACTACAGGAAGGTGTATGGGAACCACCATTAGCCAGTCCAATTTGCGCTCAATTTTCTGAATAAAAGCAGCCATTTTGGAAATTGTGGACAAGTATCTTTTGTCACCCGGTCACAGAAACTGCATCAAAGTGTCCAAAAGTGTCCCTTCTTTCCATCTCTTCCCCTTGGGTCAGTTACTCCCACAGTCTCATAAAACCAGTAGCTTTCAGTGGGTGCCACCAGGATCCTCCCCAGTCTGACACTGGTGCCATGTGCACAGTAATGGAACCTAACACTTAGCTCTTCTCCATGGGATCTGGATTCTGATTAGCACTGGGCTCTAAGATTTAGACCCATCATATTCCAAACCAAAATATTTGGATAACATTTTTGTCTTGTTTTTATTTTTTTTACGTGAGCAGATTACAGTCACCGCCGGGAAAGCAGAAATATCCTGTCTGTAGGCGATAGGAAGGAAATGATGTAAATGATAAGCTAGGCTTCAGATTAGATAAGGACATAGCACATCTAGGAGGTTTTCTAGATCTATATTCTGATTCATTTACCTGACTCTTCATCGCTGGCCGCCCTTCCATGTGAACCCACACGCTGCATACAACACGGCAGCCAAAAAAACCATTAACGACTGCGGGAGGGAAAACTATTTCAAGAACTTTGATGCCCTCAACCCAACAGATCAAGATGATGTCAATGAAATGGAAAACCAAGACTGAAGTATGTTCTGCGTCTGGAGGGTGAGTTGTTTCACACTTGGCTTGTGTGAAGATACGTTCATGAGAACTTCCTTCAAACGCCCAAACCCAATAGCGCCATTAATAAGGGTTGGGCACAGGAGGAAGAATGTTAATTAAGTCTGGAATCAGAGAATTAATAAATAAGTGAACCTTGGTGGACGAGAAGACATCCAGAATTGATGGTCTATCTGATTGGACTCCATACACTTGTTGCAATCGCCCTTTGACATCTCTGACGGCGGCTTATCCTCTGCCCGATCCTTCTTAGAGAGTCCCCTATACACATTTGATAGTTGTCCTGCCCCACAAGACTCAACAAGCTTGGCCAATGATAATCTCTGGGGGCCTTAAAGTTGCATACAAATGGTAGCCAAATCCACCGATTTAAGGGTATATGAAAAAATCAAGCATGCTGAATCCAAACATGTCGATCCTTTGTTCACAGAGGAGTCTGGCAGTGGCTATGATGGCCGGACATCTCCAATACTTCCAGTGCAAATGTTGATTCAACCCCTAATTATTCCACCTGACATCTCAACACGAAGAGGTTAAAAAGCATGGGCAACCTTTCTTTACTCTGGTAGGGGAAATTCAGGACACCCCCATACCCATTAGATGGTCAGGAATTCTTGCTGAAATCATTGGGAAATATAAGGTGTATGGCTCCATAACTCCCTTCTCTTCATTGACCACACATCTCTGCCGAACCAAGCATGCATGTCTATGGCGAGTTGTGGAGTGCATGTTTGCCCTACAGCTATGGTCAACTTAAAGGAACTCTGTCACCTTGATATCACAAATGAATGCCAATGCACTGCAGTCCACTTACCCATTATGTAGAACATACCTGTGATTCCCCCTTTTGCTGTTTGCATCCTACCAGAAAATTTGGGTTAAAATGAGGCACCAAGCGCAAGGTGGGCATTTTCCATCTTTCAAATTGTCCAAGCCTGTTGATAACCTGATCCCAGTTTCTCTCCATTGGTCTCTAATGTCCATCCTCTCTCCTGCCAAGATCACTGTTCAGTTACTCCTCTGTTATTTCTATTAGAAGTTTATGAATGAATTACCAATAGTCTCCAATAAAGATCCAGCTGGTTGTAACCAGTTGAAGGTGTCCCTGCACAGTCAACGGTAACAACCAGCAGGACCTTTATTGCAGACTGCTGGCATTTCATATAGATGCTCCAAGTAGTTACTAAACCAGATGTGTCAGGAGAGGTGACAGATCCTCTTCAAGAGTCACCGTGGGCATCGTATGGATAGGTCGTAGCGCAAGGTGGCACATTCTTCCATGCTATCTTGCACATTTCCATATGATTGGAGGAACAGGGTCATGCTATGATATCACCTTATGTCTGCCGGCAGACAGGGAGTCTAGTGATGTCACACTCTGGAACAAGACATCTCCAAATGGGCAGCAAGTTGAAAGAAAGGAAGGCAACCTGAGTGTTCACATAAATTAGACAACAATCGACAGAACATTCCAGCAGAGTCATGTCAACACGCAGGAGAGGAGGACAATGGCAGACCCCATACGTCGTCTCGTGATGTCTGCAGAAGGAACTGTACAAGCATTAATCTCACTAGGATGGTCCGAAATAATGGAAGCCTGAAATACAACACCTCCTACTGATAGGCTACTAATGAGGTGGAAACAATGGGCTGTGCGTTCATGCGTGGTGCGACTCTGGATGTGATCTGCAGAAGCTGTGATGCTACTTGGTGGCATAATATCACCATTGTATCATCATCTCGTGAAGAAGAAAAAAAATCACCATTAGAAAGAACCTTAAACTGGGCGAGATATTGCGCCGTACAATATGTGACATGACCCATGCCTATAGATTTTGTAGATAGGCTCTGCCTTCATGGGAAGATTTCTGGAGCATGATTATGGTGGAAGAGTGGGGAAGGGGATGAGTGTTGATGACCCAGCAATTTTTTTTTAATTGCAAAAATTCCCATCTCAACACGAGAGGTGGGCGCCCATTTCTTCATCGAATTAGCATCCTGCAATTTAAAAATCCTAAAGGTCGCTGAAAAAGTACCAAGATTTCAGGATTGTACATGATGGGCTGGCGGAGAATGACACATAGAGTTTGGAAAGATGATCTCCAGTCCTGGATCTACAAGAGATGATGATTTTGAGAAATAGTTCAATAATTACTTTTGTGATTTTTGTCATTGGCAGGGCTTTGTGACCTTCATCAGTGGCTAGAACATCCCATGACAGTGAATGTGAATCGAAGTAAATGGAAAAAACAGAGGACGGCAGCATTCCAATAAAAGTCCAAACAGTGCACGTCATCTGGTCTCGGTCCACCTGGCCCAAAAACACTGTCCGAAAATGCTGTCTGTAGCCAAAATGTTGCATTTTGGAGCAAATCTACATTTTACTGCAGTGTCATCATTGCTAGTTGCTTGGGATCATCACCGTGAATGGGCAATCCTACAGACTTTGCATCTCCAGGTTGCAAGAAGATAGAATAAGGAGCTCAGAGGAGCATTGTGGACCCTTTGTTCTACTGATTAATGGGTACCACAGGGCACATCTTCTGAAAGGTGAGACTCTACTTAGATGCTATGGCCTCATTAAAGGGATTATCCGAGACTACCCCTCTTAGAATCTGGCCAAGGCTATCAGTTGATCTCTGTAGGCACTGCTACCAGCAGTAGAAGTTGTGACCATCCATGCATACAGTGAAGGTAGTATTACATGGTCACCATTCAGATGACTGGCCATTTAAGGATATGGAAGCCTTTCTAGCTTATGAAAAGGAGGGTATCCGGAAGGGTATGTCCATGCATATGGACAGGAGTTGTCTTCATAAGACAATCCTGTTCGGCCAGTCACTGACCTTAGAGGAGAACCACTTTAGCCACTGATAAACTGAGTAGGCATCTCCAGGCATTTCCTGGGTGTTCAGCCTTGACCAAAAGATAAGCATCAGAACAGGAGCGGTTGGAGATTGCCGAGGGTGGGCTTCTTTAATGCTTTTATCCCGCTCTGAGCCCTTTCTTAACACCCCCCCCCCCCCTAGGTTCAGCCCCCAGGGGCAGTTTGGGGGCAACTTACAGCCAATTACAGGAGTAGACCCTAAAATTATTTTGAAAAATCCATTTATTTATTTATTTGTGCTTAGTTTGAACCTTTCAAAACACATTGAAAACCTGCACCAGGACTGCATTATGTGCATGAGACCTAAGAGTTTGCAGCATTTTACTTAACGTGACAGCCTTGATTTTCTTGGGACTGTTCCACCTAAGGAATTTACCCTTACCTCCCATAAGAATGCATTGACTTCTCCATTCAAGAATGCTGGGAGCTGTAGTGTAGCCAAGAATGTAGTCAGTCAGGATGTAACTACCTGCAGAATGAAATGAAACCACCAGTCACCAGGAGAAGAACAACAAGTACCAGGTAACACAACAAGGGATGAGAATGAAGCTGAGGTCAAAGTCAGAGTCAAATACAAACTCAACTTTTTCCATCATTTTGTGTTCTGAAAATGCATATTCCTGCTCTCTATGCCTGATGAGTTCCTGGACTCTTCCTGGTGGGAGGCTACTGCTGTGCTCTGAGCCAATCAGATTTCTGCTTACTTCAGCTCCGCCTCCCCTCTCACAGTGGGCAGTCTTAGCAAGAAGGAATCTGCAGCTGCATCTCCCTCCTCCCTGTCTTCTGTTCTCTTCATTATTCAAGATGGATTTTTCTGGGTATTGAGGAGCAAGGAGGGGATGGAGGACTACAGGCTATTGGAAAATGTTCACATATAATACTAATTTATGAAAACATATGTAATGAGAAGGTAGAGTTGAAGGCCTACTTATGCAATATGCCCTGCAATGGTGAAAACATGACTGCTTTCTTCCAGAAACAGTGCCCGACCTGTCAATAGGTCATGTCTGGTATTGTAGCTGAGAGGGAAGTGAATGTAGCTGAGCTGCAATACCACACACAACCTGTGGACCGGTGCGGTGCTGTTTTTAGCACAATGTTTTTCTAATCCTGTTCAACTCCTTGATGTCACATGTATGCAGCCAGTGTTGTTGGGTGCTCCTTTAATGTCAGGGCTCCTATGTTACAGTGTCAGTTTATTTCACAAAAACACTTACTTTAATAAATATGGAAATGCAATCACATATTTTTTTTCTCTGGGTTAATTATTGCCATGGAGCCTTACATCACCAGAGCTTTCAGCTCCATCAGTGCCACCTCCCTCATTATGTTTCTTCATCTCTCCCCCCACCACCATGGAGTGGTGATTTATTCTGCGTGAGGTAGCTTCTGTTTTGGTTTTTACTATATTTTTATGTCATTTTTTTAGATTCTTCCCCATCACACAACACTTTCCTTGAAACCCAAAGCAGCAGAGAGGGCTGTACAGTATATCATCTATCATCATCATTCTTGCCATAGCTGCGTACTGAGATGCCAAGAGAGAGATGGACATTCGGTTGCTCCTGGCCCCTGGCCTTTGCTTTTCTTCTGTTTTGGAGAGGGTTGTGAAGGAGCAGCAACGTCATAATGCATTCAGCAGTTTCCTCTTTTTAATGCCGGCCCGTCGGACCTGTCCAGTTTCTTTCTCCTAGGACCGCGTTCAATGACTTTACCTTTCCTCGGTCTGAGGAAAATTTTATGGGGATTAAATAAAGAAACCAAGGCCTTTTCTTGTATCCTGTGACCTTTACTAAATACAATGCTTTATTTTTGTAGCTTCCGCATGTGGCATTATATGATGTTTATTACTGATGTCCTCATGGTCAGTTCAGGACACTTTTTTAACCAAGGAGGCAAACGCAAAAGAGTTGTTTGCTTGGATGATAAAAAAATTCAGCCTTCATAGTGAACGTCCACTTTTAACACCAGTTGATTAGTGAAATATTTCCAAATTCTGTGCTGGTTTATAGTGGTCAGAGCTCTAAATCCCCTGAGTAGACATAAATTTATACTTTCACTGGATAATATTGTCTGCCTGCAGGTACCACTAGAGGGAGCGTGTACTGTGTATACATTGAACTCAATAATAAACCTGTCTGCCACAAGCTCCCTCTAGTGGTGATTTCAAGAAACCAGTATTTTACCATTTAACCTTGAGTCGATGCAGAGGTTGTAAGGCTTCAAGTGACTTATTAAACCTATGTACTCAAAAAGCATAAATCCTATAATGTTTTATGTTCGCAAATGCACCTGTACATTAAAAATTGCTGTGAAAAGAGTTGAATACTATGATCATAATTACAAAGATGAACGAAGGGAGATAACTTTATCCAGGTTTTGTTAATCTGATTGCCCTTAGCCGAGGTCACAGTAGGGAAAGCGGAATACCCATAGACTTTTTGTGTGCTGCTGTATGAGGTCTTTCTGAGACACCATATTTTTGTAAGGGTAAATCCTTAAAGGAGGATCTTTTTGGATCATGAGAGGTATATATGGCTTCCCACTCAAAGGAAACAGGTGAATGTGACACAAATAAGGGTCTCACACTTGAGGTAACAAGCTTACAGAGTTTTTACAAGGGGTTACAGGCTTAGTGGTCACAGTCTCATGTGGAATAACAAGCTTAATGGTTACAGTCTCTCACAGAGGGCACAACAGGTTCAATGCAGACACTGTGTCTTTAAATGACAACGGCTTGCTCTCTACATTGGTTTGCAGTGTTCCTAACTTCTCTGGAAGTGAATATAGCTTTGCTGAAGTTTGGGCCATGGAATCCCCGCCATGTGGCGTGGTCTCTGACATGTGGACAGTCTCTGACGGGTACTCCCAGGTTGAGGTTTCTCCTTCCTCATGACCAATGGACACCCTCTGAATTGTCCATTTACAATCAGGGGCTCCCTCTCCTCACAACACATAGTACTGCTCATAGTCGCCTCTGCACAGTGTACTTGGCAGCAGGCTGGCTGGTTTTTATCTCAGACCTGTCTTTTCTACGGTTTTTGTTGTGATCAGGATAAGGGGTATCAGCAGCTTTCTCCTACCCTTAAAGGGGTTGTACCAATTCAGGAAATGGAATTTATCATGTAGAGAAATTTAATACAAGCTACTTACTAATATATTAGATAGACTGACCTAAATGCTGCAGCCAGGCTCATCTGTCTATCCACCCGCTATACTGATGCCCCTAGTCTGTGCCAGTCACTTCACTGGTTGCCCATCCACCACAGAATACAGTTTAAACTTCTCACCCACAAAGCTCTCCACAGTGCTGCACCTCCATACTTCTCTCCCCTCATTTCCGTCTACCACCCTACTCGTGCTCTCCATTCTGTTAGTAATCTAAAATGAATAACCTTCATAATTCGTACCTCTCACTCCCGTCTTCAAGACTTTTCTCGAGCTGCACCTACTCTCTGGAATGCTCTGCCCCGGAATATCAGGTCAATTCACAACTTCGCTACCTTCAAACCTGCCTTAAAAACACATCTTTTCAAGCAGACTTATCAAGCTTCTTAAACTGACTCTTCCCCGAGTAACCCCCAACTCCTCAGACCTGAACTCTATCTTCTAACAGTCCGAAATATGGATATTAACAATACATTAGTAAGTGCTTGTATTAACTTTCTCTACATACAGTATTTGCTGAAGTGAGACAACCTCTTTAAGTTATGGCATCTACTCTTCTATGGTGAACATCTGGTCCTGAGAAGCATCTTCTCAATCTTTATGGCTAGTGCCACTCACCTCCATTGCTAGCTAACAGTATGCAGGAATCTCCCAGATCACACTAACACAGTATTTTTGCTCCATGTGATTATGAGTCTGATACTTATAACTTCTAATGAATATGTGTCCTTTTGTAGGGATGTCAGTGGCAAGATCCCTATGCTGATCTCTGACTCAACCCAGTCTTTGCTGCATTTCTAGGAAGTTAACTCTTCACTGGCACCAAAATATCACATAATACTGTGTATTACAAGATATAACATATACATTGTGCTTCTTGCTGTAACCTTTACATTTCATCAATATTCTGTGTGGACCACCTGTGAGGCCCCTCAACACCTTGCCTAAGATACTGACTCAACTGAAATATCAAAACACTGTGACAGACTGCTTGTGATAACACTAAGATACATTGCTAATATGGCCATATGGCACACAAGGCATTTCATATACACAATAGTGCATATCACATATGCTTACCTCTCTGCGGTCTCTCAGTAGTACAAGCTAAACATGAGAACTGGTTTGAGAGAAAGAAGGAGAAATGGTGAGAGACAGACAGAATATGGGTTACTTTGTTATTAAAGAGAGTGCCTAGTATGTGCACTTTGTGTGTGTAGGATTGTAGGCCAGGCAAAGCTGCTCTCAGTTTCTGGGAAATATATTCAAATTAGAGTACCTTCAAAAAGGAAAAGAAAGCTAAGTCTATCCGATGCCAGAGAATGTAAGATGTGCAAATTTTTTTATTTTTTTCCCAGAAACCCAAAGGAAGGTACTAGTCTCTCTCAGTCTCTCTAAGTCTCTCTCTCCTAGAGAGAGAGAAAGCACCTGGTATACAAATGTGTGTTTTGTCAACAATATATATGCATTGTCATTATGGAGACCCCCTAGTATTCCAAGTATGTGTGTGCAGTATTGCTGGCCAGGCGATGCCCCTCTGGGTTTCTGGGGAAAATGTTCAAATTAGCTTTCCTAAATCTATCTGATGCCAGCAAATGTTAGACATGATAATTTACATATGTTTTCCCCAGAAATCAAGAGGAACGTTCTCTAGCCTACAATAGTCATCACATATATCAATTGGTCTCCATAATAGTAATAGTACCCACCTAGAGGTTCCCCCTAAGGCCTTGCAACCAGAATAGCTGTTCTCATCTGCTTTACTCTGATAAAGACCTTTGTCCTGAAAGAGCTAGTTGCAGATGGGAGGCTGGCTTAGCTATTTTCATAGCTTTTCTACATAAGCATGTTTAAAAGGCAGGAAGACATCTTTGTCAATCAGCTGTGTGAAAATAAAGCAGAACTCATATGGATGCTGTGTTCTCCTTACTGTTTGCCTTCTTGCTGTGCAGTAGCAAGTAGGTATAATTATAGCTCATGCTATCCCACTTCACCTCAATGGGATAGCTCCTCGCTACTCACCTGAGGATATATCATCAGCATAGCAAAAACACATAAAGAAGATAATTTGAATATCTTTCCTAGAAACCCAGAGGGACATCACTGCACACACGTACTCAGCATACTAGGGGATCTCCATAATGAGAAAGAGTACCCCTTAGACAATGCATAGATATAAAACACACATTTGTATACTAGTCTCTCTCTCTTTCACATTTTAAGACTACAATTATTGTATATCAGACTTAAGTTACTGTGCATTCGAGCTGTCTTAATTCCTCTGTGTATTTATTGGGCAGCACTGAGTCACTGCTATTTATTTTCTAGATAAAGGAACGCTAAACATTGCTGCTTTCCAGGATAAAGAAAATGTTTACAATGTGTCTCTAATTTTTCTAATAATATTTTGGCCAGCCATTAAGGCCCCATGTAAAATGAAGAACACGGCTCTTTCCTTTGTTATTTTTGTGACATCAGTGAAGAAACATGTAAACTGAACTAATGCGTTCGATGTGTGATAACCTTACATGCAAGAACCAAGTAATAATCTACACGGGATATTGGGAGCTATTTTACATAAAGGGTCCATGGGGACAAGATATTATAAGTGGGATTTGTCGTTCATGCTTTACTGTGGAACTACAAATGCCAGATTTTACACAGATGCTGAAAGGATTATCCCTCGGCGCAAGGATGAACTGGCCAATGGAGGTTATTAGCAATCTCACCTGAAGAAGGGGAAGCTATTGTGATAAAGATTTAAAGATTGCTAATAACCTCCATTGGCCGGTTCGTCCTTGCACCGAGGGATAATTCTTTCAGAATCTGCATATCCAAACCTCCGTGGGGCTTTAGGCACCTTCACTCGAAGAAATCTGCATTCGTGGCTGCATGACGACCGGATCCGGGAAATGATTAACTATTCCCGATATGCCCAAAGATAGTGTTGTGCCTATGACTTTGCACAACACTTAAAGGTGAGCCTCCAATCGGAGTACTTTAAGTTTTCTTGTGTATACGTTGTCACCCTATGGTGCGCCTCTCTTTCAGTAAACAAAGCCTGAATACACGAAGATTTTACACAGACACAGTTAACTTACAGCACCTGTCTTTACATCTTATATATCATGCAAAAATATTTTCTTTTTCTCCTTTTCATTTCTTAATATTTATTTTTGTTTACCTTATTTTTATCTTTTTATTTTTCTAGCTACGGCTTTGTTCAAAATGATATGCGTACAAAAATCTAAAAGCTGCCTGCCTTCAGTATTGGACCAATGGCATGCAAAAATATTTGCTGACAACCTTTCAAATCTCACAGGGGTTCTCAAATAGTTTTTCAAGACTCGCAAAGGGCCAATCTGCCGAATCCCTGCATTAATAGACGGAGGTGTCATTCGAGAGTCTATGAACGCTTGGTTACAGAATGGCTGAATAGAATTGTATCAACTCTGGACTAGTTTTACTAAAGGAGTATTCATACGGCCTCATGCACACGGCCGTTGTTTTGGTCCGCATCCGAGCCGCAGTATTTGGATGCTAACCCATTCACGTCAATGGGTCCGCAAAAGATGCGGACAGCACTCCATGTGCTGTCCACATTCGTTGCTCCGTTCTGTAGTCCGCAAAAGAAAGATAACCTGTCCTATTCTTGTCCGTTTTGCGGAAAAGAATAGGCAGTTATATTAATGGCTGTCCGCGCTGTTCCGCAAATTGCAGAACACACACGGACGCCATCCGAGTTTTGCGGATCCGCAATTTGCGGACAGTAAAACACACAATGGTCGTGTGCATGTAGCCTAACTCATAGCTGCCTGACTGGATGCTGCAAAAGGTGGAAAGGGGGGGGTTGACTTATCACTGTTGTCAACATAGATGCCGGTCCCAGAGGTGGGACTTGCATCTCTCAGTCATTTACGGCAGACATGCATAGTCATAGTATAGGACAGTGAAGGCTAACCTCTGGCACTCCAGCTGTGGTAAAACTACGACTCCCGGCATGCTCCATTCATTTCTATGGAGTTCTGAGAACAGCCAAGCAAATGTGCATCTTGGGAGTTGTAGTTTTACCACAGCTGGAGTTTCCCGGAGGTTAGCCATCACAGGATGGATGCCGAAAATTGGATTTTCACGTTTTATGTAATGAAGTATGAACGTGAACATTCTAGAGGCTAACAATCCTAGCTTAAGGGTGCTTTCACACTAGGTTAATATTTTCCGGTATTGATATCCATCATAGGCTCTTAATACCAGAAAAAAACGCTTCAGTTAAAAATAATACAACCTGATCCGTTCATAACGGATGCAGACGGTTGGATTATCAGGAACGGAAGTGTTTTTGCTGGACCCTGCCGGATCCAGTAAAAACGCTAGTGTGAATGTAGCCTAAAGCTAGTTTCACACTAGCGGCAAGGAACTCCGGCAGGCTGTTCCGGCGGGTGACATGTCATAGTTTTATTCCAGCCGCCTCTCGGCATGCGCTGCCGTGCTGCCGCCAGAACTCCGGCCCGTCCCCATTATAGTCAATGGACAATGGAGCGGTAGTCCGGGGGGACGCGTGCACTAGCGGCAGCACGGATCCGACAGGCTGTTCACCCGCTGGAGTTCCTTGCCGCTAGTGTGAAAGTAGCCTAATACTTCTCATATCTGAGAGTTTGTTACAATTGCTTCCAGTCTAGACAATCCTCTGTGAGCTAAACACATGATTTAATCAGCAGCATCTGTACAGATCTCTTTCTTGCCCTTTGTTACAATCTATCCATACAGGGAAAATGTATCAATCTGGGGGGGATTGTCTAGAATGGATACAATTGTATCGAGCTCTCAGCTGTATGAAATATTATATCCGGATGGATTTCTAACACCGTATGCAAATAAGAATATTCCCCTAATTGCAAACAGAGATCTTGAAAATGGTGAGGGATTAGCACAGAGCGTATCAGAAAGCTGTATAACTTTTCACTACACAATGATTAAGCTTCATATAAAAAAGGAAAACCCCTTGAAGGATTTAAGAGAACCTGACACTTGCTGGGCTCTGCTTACATCATCCTCGGTCTCAGTTTTCATGCTGTAAGATGTATGTTGATCTCGCTTCATCGGTTGCATCATCAGAACTTGACAGGAGCATTACTAAGAATGATTGAATGCACGTTTCTATAGCATGCACCTATTACGGCCGGAAATCCATCACTGCAGATTGAACGCGAAGGATTTATCCAAATTGAGTTCCTTATTTCAGCACATTCAGAACAAGATGTAACATTTCAGGTTCATGACCAACGCATCATCAACTGGTCAGTCCCCATCTTAGCCTAAACAGTAATGCCCATGACATAGCAGGCCTCAGACTAGCAGGAAAGATGGCAGGGCACATCAGGTAGATAGACCATAAATGATGGATCACTGGAGGTCGACTCCTGGGAGGCCCACAGATCTGAAAATTCTTAGTGCCCAATCTCAGTCATTGGGTTAATGCCGCCATCCCAGCACTACCCTCTACTCCCTAATTAACCCCTTCAATATTACCTTAAAGAGGGTCCACCCTACAGCTATATGGAATCTCATGGCGTTCAGACACCGCTATTTTTTAGATTAGTGCCCAGTCCGGTCTCCTTAGGAAAGAGTTGGCATTATGGTCCCTCAACATTATTATCTATGGAAGATACAAAAACAGCCAGGACTATATGGAAAGTGACCAAGACATGCTTTCAGGTCTTCAGGACCCCAATTCTCAGGGTCAGTGGGGGTCCACATAATTTAAAGGGAACCTGTCACCTCCAAAACACATTTTAAACCGACATCATTACCTTATAGTAGCCCCCAGTGTGTTTCTAATCATGTTTTTCATTCCTCCACTGGTTGTTTTATACTTTATAAAAAAACACTATTTTAATCTGTGTTTTCGCTATCCTCAGAGTCAGCTTGAAGTCAAGGGGTCAGCGGCCTCCTTGCTTTGAGTCAAGCTAAGCCCGCCCCTTACCCGTCCTCCCTTCACTGTGATTGACATCCTGCTGTGAGGCTGGGATCGTGCAAGTCTCACGCATGCGCGGTGCGCTCCTTGTCACTGCGCGATCCCGTATCCGTCCGGCTCCCGCACTCAGCCGTCCGCTTTCCTCTCTCTGCGCATGCGTCGGGCGCGTGTGCACGATGGAAAATCCCGGCGCATGCGCAGTGAGAGAAAAATGGCTGGCTGAGTGCAGGAGCCGGAGATGGGATCGCGCAGTGACAAGGAGCGCACCGCACACGCGCGAGACTTGCACGATCCTAGCCTCACAGCAGGATGTCAATCACAGTGAAGGTAAGGAAAATCCTGCAAAGCAAATTATGGAGACATCCTGCTTGAGTTAGACTGTCATAGAAGCGAATGGGTAATGTCGACTGCCTTGGTCTCCATTTTTATTTAAGTGTGATTATGGACTAATGGTGCACCACCAGGCAACTTTTACTAGCGTGTAAATTTGATTCCCTCCTGTGGATTTGTCTACCCTGTGACTATCATGCATGCACCTCCATTGCCATGCAACAATCACACAACTAAAGCCAATGTCCACTCAAAGCCTAACAAAAAAAGTTGCATGACGGTGCCCATTTGTCAAGTACACTATAGAATTGCTTAAATTATGGGATTTTCTATCCACTTAGCTGACATTAATGAATGTAAGTGCATCCTGTGATGGTTATTTTTACAACATCACCCCACTAAGTTGCCGTCTACCCTAAGCCTACTAAGAAAGTTGCATGACTGTCATCATCTATTAGAAAACCTCTTGCTTTAATCTTTGGTTTTCTATCTTCTCATCTGGCAAGATCAAGTGATTGTAAGGAGATCCAGCAATGGTCATTTTTCCATCTTTTATGCAGAAGTAGCCCCACTAAAGAAGTCACCTAGGCTAGCCTAATGATAAAGTTGCATGAAGATGGCTGAAAGTCAGAAATTGTATAAAAATGATTATTATATTATAATTGTGTTAAAATGATGGGATTTTCAGTTTTCTGAGCCAGCAGGATCCATGGCTTGTAATGAGCGTAAGTGGATCCGATGATGGTCATTTTTACATCTTTCAGCGCAGGGACTTAAAGACCTTAAATATTTATCAGCAAGTCTTAACTCACGCTGCAGCTGTGTTTTGTAAGAAGAACTCCGGGACTTTAAGTGGAGCATTAAACTGTCGCTATTAATACTCAGACAAGTGGAAAGCAGCTGTTTGATGAAAGACCCCAAAAGGTGAAGCGGTCATGGTGGAAGGTTTTATTTTTTATTTTATTTAAGATGTCGGAGATAACAGAAGACAACTTTGCACTTCACTCGCAGGTCAAGCAAAGTGATTTTGATAAGATACTAGCAGAAGGACCCGGCTTCGCACGGGCATATTTCTTCTATTTCATTTTATGCTTCTGTGTGTCATAAAAAGATATCAACAGTTTCCTCCATAACAGTGACTAGTGTTGAGCGGCATGTCCCACATTCGAATTCGCGAAATTTCACGAATATTCGAAAGAATATTCGTAAAATATTCGCGAATATTCGAATTCGTTATTATTTCGCATATGTGATAATTCGAATTTTCGCATCGCATAATACATATTATGCTATGCAAAATTCGCATGTGCGCTAATGAAATCGCCTTACGAAGATTCGCAACTCAATTCAATCACTAATGTATGAATGCAAAGCCCTTTGCCTCTGTTCTGGGACAAGTGCCGATATTCGCCTGTGCGCTAATAAAATCGCCTTACGAAGATTCGCACCTCAATCACTTTCTAGGCAATGTGAGTAAGATCTGAGCTTTTGGACTTTTGGGAATCAATCGAGACACAGTGGGGGGTGATGACAGTAGTTGACAGAGTACAGATCAATGTAATCTGTAAGGTGGAAACTAAAATAAAAAATACGAATATTCGTAAATCGAATTTTACGAAGTTCGAAATATTTGCGAATATGGTGCTATACTATATGAATGCACGGGCCTTTGCCTCTCTGTTCTGGGGACAAGTGTAGATATTCGCATTTGCGTTAATAAAATCGCCTTACGAAGATTCGCAACTCAATTCAATCACTAATGTATGAATGCAAAGCCCTTTGCCTCTGTTCTGGGACAAGTGCCGAAATTCGCCTGTGCGCTAATAAAATCGCCTTACGAAGATTCGCACCTCAATCACTTTCTAGGCAATGTGAGACTTTTGGGAATCAATCGAGATACAGTGGGGGGTGATGACAGTAGTTGACAGAGTACAGATCAATGTAATCTGTAAGGTGGAAAGTAAAATAAAAAATATGAATATTCGTAAATCGAATTTTACGAAGTTCTAAGTATTCGCGAATATGGTGCTATACTATATGAATGCACAGGCCTTTGCCTCTCTGTTCTGGGGACAAGTGTAGATATTCGCATGTGCGCTAATAAAATCGCCTTATGAAGATTCGCAACTCAATTCAATCACTAATGTATGAATGCAAAGCCCATTGCCTCTGTTCTGGGACAAGTGCCGATATTCGCCTGTGCGCTAATAAAATCACCTTACGAAGATTCGCGCCTCAATCACTTTCTAGGCAATGTGAGTAAGATCTGAGCTTTTGGACCTTTGGGAAACAATCAATTATATGTGTACTGTAATTTTGTGAAAAAAAAAAAAAAAAAACGAATATTCGTTTTTACGAATATATAGCACTGTATTCGAAATATTCGCGAAATCGCGAAGTTGCGATATTCACAAAAAAATTTGCTTTTCGAATATTCCCGCTCAACACTAACAGTGACCTCTACAGTACCCGCCCCTTTAACCACTTCAGCCCCGCTAGCTGAAACCCCCTTCATGACCAGAGCACTTTTTACACTTCGGCACTACACTACTTTCACCGTTTATCGCTCGGTCATGCAACTTACCACCCAAATGAATTTTACCTCCTTTTCTTCTCACTAATAGAGCTTTCATTGGGTGGTATTTTATTGCTGCTGACATTTTTACTTTTTTTGTTATTAATCGAAATGTAACGATTTTTTTGCAAAAAAATGACATTTTTCACTTTCAGCTGTAAAATTTTGCAAAAAAAAACGACATCCATATATAAATTTTTCGCTAACTTTATAGTTCTACATGTCTTTGATAAAAAAAAAATGTTTGGGCAAAAAAAAAAAATGGTTTGGGTAAAAGTTATAGCGTTTACAAACTATGGTACAAAAATGTGAATTTCCGCTTTTTGAAGCAGCTCTGACTTTCTGAGCACCTGTCATGATTCCTGAGGTTCTACAATGCCCAGACAGTAGAAAAACCCCACAAATGACCCCATTTCGGAAAGTAGACACCCTAAGGTATTCGCTGATGGGCATAGTGAGTTCATAGAACTTTTTATTTTTTGTCACAAGTTAGCGGAAAATGATGATGATTTTTTATTTTTATTTTTTTCTTACAAAGTCTCATATTCCACTAACTTGCGACAAAAAAAAAATAATTCTAGGAACTCGCCATGCCCCTCACGGAATACCTTGGGGTGTCTTCTTTCCAAAATGGGGTCACTTGTGGGGTAGTTATACTGCCCTGGCAATTTAGGGGCCCAAATGTGTGAGAAGAACTTTGCAATCAAAATGTGTAAAAAATGGCCTGCGAAATCCGAAAGGTGCACTTTGGAATATGTGCCCCTTTGCCCACCTAGGCTGCAAAAAAGTGTCACACATCTGGTATCGCCGTACTCAGGAGAAGTTGGGGAATGTGTTTTGGGGTGTCATTTTACATATACCCATGCTGGGTGAGAGAAATATCTTGGCAAAAGAACTTTTCCCATTTTTTTATACAAAGTTGGCATTTGACCAAGATATTTTTCTCACCCAGCATGGGTATATGTAAAATGACACCCCAAAACACATTCCCCAACTTCTCCTGAGTACGGCGATACCACATGTGTGACACTTTTTTGCAGCCTAGATGCGCAAAGGGGCCCAAATTCCTTTTAGGAGGGCATTTTTAGACATTTGGATCCCAGACTTCTTCTCACACTTTCGGGCCCCTAAAAAGCCAGGGCAGTATAAATACCCCACATGTGACCCCACTTTGGAAAGAAGACACCCCAAGGTATTCAATGAGGGGCCTGGCGAGTTCCTAGAATTTTTTTTTTTTTTGCATAAGTTAGCGGATATTGATTTTTTTTTGTTTTTTTCTCACAAAGTCTCACTTTCCGCTAACTTAGGACAAAAATTTCAATCTTTCATGGACTCAATATGCCCCTCACGGAATACCTTGGGGTGTCTTCTTTCCGAAATGGGGTCACATGTGGGGTATTTATACTGCCCTGGCTTTTTAGGGGCCCTAAAGCGTGAGAAGAAGTCTGGAATATAAATGTCTAAAAATGTTTACGCATTTGGATTCCGTGAGGGGTATGGTGAGTTCATGTGAGATTTTATTTTTTGACACAAGTTAGTGGAATATGAGACTTAGTAAGAAAAAACAAAAACAAAAACAAACAAAAAATTTCCGCTAACTTGGGCCAAAAAAATGTCTGAATGGAGCCTTACAGGGGGGTGATCAATGACAGGGGGGTGATCAATGACAGGGGGGTGATCACCCATATAGACTCCCTGATCACCCCCCTGTCATTGATCACCCCCCTGGTAAGGCTCCATTCAGACGTCCGTATAATTTTTACGGATCCATGGATCGGATCCGCAAAAAACATGCGGACGTCTGAATGGAGCCTTACAGGGGGGTGATCAATGACAGGGGGGTGATCAATGACAGGGGGGTGATCACCCATATAGACTCCCTGATCACCCCCCTGTCACTGATCACCCCCCTGTAAGGCTCCATTCAGACGTCCGCATTATTTTTACGGATCCATGGATACATGGATCGGATCCACAAAACACATGCGGACGTCTAAATGGAGCCTTACAGGGGGGTGATCAATGACAGGGGGTGATCAGGGTGATCACCCCCCTGTCACTGATCACCCCCCCTGTAAGGCTCCATTCAGACGTCCGCATGATTTTTACGGATCCATGGATACATGGATCGGATCCACAAAACACATGCGGACGTCTGAATGGAGCCTTACAGGGGGGTGATCAATGACAGGGGGTGATCAGGGTGATCACCCCCCTATCACTGATCACCCCCCCTGTAAGGCTCCATTCAGATGTCCGCATGATTTTTACGGATCCATGGATACATGGATCGGATCCACAAAACACATGCGGACGTCTGAATGGAGCCTTACAGGGGGGTGATCAATGACAGGGGGTGATCAGGGTGATCACCCCCCTGTCACTGATCACCCCCCCGTAAGGCTCCATTCAGATGTCCGCATGATTTTTACGGATCCATGGATACATGGATCGGATCCACAAAACACATGCGGACATCTGAATGGAGACTTACAGGGGGGTTATCAATGACAGGGGGTGATCAGGGTGATCACCCCCCTGTCACTGATCACCCCCCCTGTAAGGCTCCATTCAGACGTCCGCATGATTTTTACGGATCCATGGATACATGGATCGGATCCACAAAACACATGCGGACGTCTGAATGGAGCCTTACAGGGGGGTGATCAATGACAGGGGGTGATCAGGGTGATCACCCCCCTGTCACTGATCACCCCCCCTGTAAGGCTCCATTCAGATGTCCGCATGATTTTTACGGATCCATGGATCCATGGATCGGATCCACAAAACACATGCGGACGTCTGAATGGAGCCTTACAGGGGGGTGATCAATGACAGGGGGGTGATCAGGGAGTGTATATGGGTGATCACCCGCCTGTCATTGATCACCCCCCTGTAAGGCTCCATTCAGACGTCCGCATGTGTTTTGCGGATCCGATCCATGTATCCATGGATCCGTAAAAATCATGCGGACGTCTGAATGGAGCCTTACAGGGGGGTGATCAATGACAGGGGGGTGATCAATGACAGGGGGTGATCAGGGAGTGTATATGGGTGATCACCCGCCTGTCATTGATCACCCCCCTGTAAGGCTCCATTCAAACGTCCGTATGCGTTTTGCGGATCCGATCCATGAATCCGTGGATCCGTAAAAATCATACGGACGTCTGAACGGAGCCTGACAGGGGGGTGATCAATGACAGGGGGGTGATCAATGACAGGGGGGTGATCAGGGAGTTTATATGGGGTGATCATGGGTGATCAGGGGTTCATAAAGAGTTAATAAGTGACAGGGGGGGTGTAGTGTAGTGTAGTGTTTGGTGCGACTTTACTGACCTACCTGTGTCCTCTGGTGGTCGATCCTAACAAAAGGGACCACCAGAGGACCAGGTAGGAGGTATATTAGACGCTGTTATGAAAACAGCGTCTAATATACCTGTTAGGGGTTAAAAAATTCGGATCTCCAGCCTGCCAGCGAGCGATCGCCGCTGGCAGGCTGGAGATCCACTCGCTTACCTTCCGTTCCTGTGAGCGCGCGCGCCTGTGTGCGCGCGTTCACAGGAAATCTCGCGTCTCGCGAGATGACGCGTATATGCGTCCAGGAGGAGTAAAGCAACCACCTCCCGGACGCATATCTGCATTAGGCGGTCGGGAGGTGGTTAACAATGACCTCCACAGTGCCCGCCCCTTATACAGTGATCTCCACAGTGCCTGCCCCTTTAACAGTGACCTCCACAATGGCTGCCCTTTTAACATTGACCTCCACAATAGCCGCCCCTTTAACATTGACCTCCACAGTGCCCGCCCCTTTAACAGTGACCTCCACAGTACCCGCCCCTTTAACAGTGCCCGCCCCTTTAACAGTGACCTTCACAGTGACCTCCCCTTTAACATTGACCACCCCTTTAACAGTGACCATCACAGTGCCCGCCCATTTAACAGTGACCTCCATGGTGCCCGCCCCTTCACATTGACCACCCTTTTAACAGTGACCTTTATAGTGGCCGCCCTTTTAACAGTGACCTCCACAGTACCCGCCCCTTTAACAGTGACCTCCACAGTGCCCCCCCTTTAACAGTGACCTTTACAGTGTCCGCCCTTGAACAGTGCCCGTCCCTTTTATAGTGCCTGCACTTTTAACAGTGACCTCCACAGTGCCTGCCCCTTTAATAGTGACCTCAACAGTGCCTGGCTCTTTAACAGTGACCTCCACAGTGCCTGCCCCTTTAACAGTGACCTCCACAGTGCCTGCTCCTTTAATAGTGACCTCTACAGTGCCCACCACTTTAACAATGAACTCCACAGCGCCCGTCCATTTAATAGTACCCCTTCACCCATGCATGTAGCAGTGTAGTTGTGCCATCATACATCATATGACTGAATATTTAAGGACCTGCGAACTGCTAAAACCTGTGATCAGTTGTTATGGCAACCTGGAGTAGGAACTGCAAGCTTCTATTGGCTAATAAGGGACATGTGACCGTGTTAATGACAGTTTGGATTTAAGTGAAAGGTTTGCTGGCTTCTATTGGCTAATGCAGGTCATATTTTGGGAATATCTCAGCAACGATACGTCCTAGAGAGCTGAGACCTGGTCTAAAACCTTCCCGGACACCTGAAGTACCTGTGTGCCAAATTTGGTGAAGATCTGTCCAGTCATTTGGTCGTGCATAAAGAACCTCTAGACGTCTAGACAGACAGACAGACAGGAACTCATTTTTATATATATGAGACTAGCAGAAGGACCCGGTTTCGCACGAGCATATTTCAACTATTTCATTTCATGTTTCATGTGTCGTAAAAAGATATCAACCGTATCCCCCATAACAGTGACCTCTAATGTACCCACCCCTTTAACAATGACCTCCTCAGTGCCTGCCTCTTTAACATTTACCTCCACAGTTTCCGCCCCTTTAACTGTGACCTCCACAGTGCCCGCCCCTTCACATTGACCACCCTTTTAACAGTGACCTTTATAGTGGCCGCCCCTTTAACAGTGACCTTCATAGTGGCTGCCCCTTTAACAGAGACCGCCCTTTAATAGTGAATTCCACAGTGTCTGCCCCTTCAACAGTGACCTCCACAGTGCATGCCCCTTTGACAGTGACCCCCACAGTGACTGCCCATTTAACATTGACCACCCCTTTAACAGTGACCTTCATAGTGGCCGCTCCTTTAACAGTGACCTTCACAGTGCCCTCCCCTTTAACAGTGACTTTCACAGTGCCCGCCCCTTTAACAGTGATCTCCACAGTGCCCGCCCCTTTAACATTGACAACCCCTTTAATAGTGACCTTCATAGTGGCCGCCCCTTAAACAGTGACCTCTACAGTACCCGCCCCTCTAGCAGAGACTTCCACAATGCCCGCCCCTTTAACAGTGACCTCCACAGTGCCCACACCTTTAACATTGACCACCCCTTTAACAGTGACCTTCATAGTGGCTGCCCCTTTAACAGTGACCTCCACAGTACCCGCCCCTTTAACAGTCACATCCACAGTGCCTGCCCCTTTAACAGAGACCTCCACAGTTCCTGCTCCTTTAACAATGACCTCCACAGTTCCGGCCCCTTTAACAGTGACTGCCCCTTTAACAGTGACCTCTACAGTGCCCACCTCTTTAACAGTGACCTCCACAGTGCCCGTCCCTTTAATAGTGACCTCCACAGTGTCTGCCCCTTTAACAGTGACCTCCACAATGTCCGCCCCTATAACAGTGACCTCCACATTGCCCATCCCTTTAATGGTGACCGCCCCTTTAACAGGGACCTCCACAGTGCCCGCGCCTTTAACAGTGACCTTTACAGTGTCCGCCCCAATAATAGTGACCTCCACAGTGTCCGCCCCTTTAATAGTGACCTCCACAGTGTCCGCCCCTTTAACAGTGACCTCCACAGAGACCACCACAATGCCTGCCCCTTTAACAGTGACCTCCACATTGCCCGTCCCTTTAATAGTGACCACCCTGTTAATAGTGACCTCCACAGTACCTGCACTTTTTAACAGTGAACTCTAGAGCGCCCGTCCGTTTAATAGTCGTCCCTGCCCTCCATGCATGTAGCAGTGTAGTTGTGCCGTCATACGTCATATGACTGAATATTTAAGTACCTGCAAACTGCTAAAACCTGTGATCAGTTGTTATGGCAACCTGAAGTAGGACCTGAGAGCGTCTTCTATTGGCTAAGAAGGGAGATTAGGCCGTGTAAATGTTTTGGGAATATCTCAGGAACGGTACGTCCGAGAGAGCTAAGACCCAGTCTAAAACCTCCCCGGACACCTGATGTACCTGTGTGCCAAATTAGGTGAAGATCGGTTCAGTCATTTGGTCGCACATAAAGAACGCACAGACAGACAGAAACTAATTTTTATATATATATATATAAGAGAATTCGATTTCAGGAATTCGAGGGAATTTACAACATAAAATGCCCATTTCTAAAGTTATCCATACACTTCAGAGAGACAGGCGACAGCTATGTCTTCCTATGCAGATGTATGGTAGGTCCTCATTTAACAAAAAAAAAACTCCATATAAAAAGTTGAGTCAGTATAAATAAATTGTATTCTTTCTCATAAACTGGTCCTGAGCTTGCACTCACAATTCCACTGATTATTAGAAGCGAACTTGTCAAGAGAACGATAATTCAAGGCAGCTTTTTTTTATTGCACCGAGCCTGGTGTAAAGATGACACTTCCCAGAGTGCAAATTAACATAACAAATTCTGAGAATAAGCAAGCAGGCAATAATTTGAAGTCTGCAGAATGGTGAATGCAGCTCTGGAATGTAATGCAGGATGTAACTCAGTATCAGTACAGAATAAGTAATTTATGTACACAGTGACTGCACAAGCAGAATAGTGAGTGCAGCTCTGGAGTATAATACAGGATGTAACTCAGGATCAGTACAGGATAAGTAATGTATGTACACAGTGACTGCACCAGCAGAATAGTGAGTGCAGCTCTGAAGTATAATACAGGATGTAACTCAGGATCAGTACAGGATAAGTAATGTATGTACACAGTGACTGCACCAGCAGAATAGTGAGTGCAGCTCTGGAGTATAATACAGGATGTAACTCAGGATCAGTACGTAATGTATGTACACTGTGACTGCACCATCAGAATAGTGAGTGCAGCTCTGGAGCATAATACAGGGTGTAACTCAGGATCAGTACATGATAAGTAATGTAATGTATGTACACAGTGACTGCACCATCAGAATAGTGAGTGCAGCTCTGGAGGATAATACAGGGTTAACTCAGGATCAGTACAGGCTAAGTAATGTAATGTATGTACACAGTGACTGCACCAGCAGAATAGTAAGTGCAGCTCTGGAGTATAATACAGGATGTAACTCAGGATCAGTACAGGATAAGTAATGTATGTACACAGTGACTGCACCAGCAGAATAGTGAGTGCAGCTCTGGAGTATAATACAGGATGTAACTCAGGATCAGTACAGGATAAGTAATGTATGTACACAGTGACTGCACCAGCAGAATAGTAAGTGCAGCTCTGGAGTATAATACAGGATGTAACTCAGGATCAGTACAGGATAAGTAATGTATGTACACAGTGACTGCACCAGCAGAATAGTGAGTGCAGCTCTGGAGTATAATACAGGATGTAACTCAGGATCAGTACAGGATAAGTAATGTATGTGCACAGTGACTGCACCAGAAGAATAGTGAGTGCCTCTCTGGAGTATAATACAGGCTGTAACTCAGGATCAGAACAGGATAAGTAATGTAACATATGTACACAGTGACTGCACCAGCAGAATAGTGAGTGCAGCTCTGGAGGATAATATAGGACGTAACTCAGGATCAGTACAGGATAAGTTGAGCATGGATATATTGCCTCAGCATAAAATGTACGTTTATTCTATACCGTATGAAACCTTCATGTTAATGATGGTCATACACTTTATTGCTTATATTATATATATACCGGTCCTTCAAAAAAAATTAGCATATTGTGATAAAGTTCATTATTTTCTGTAATGTACTGATAAACATTAGACTTTCATATATTTTAGATTCATTACACACAACTGAAGTAGTTCAAGCCTTTTATTGTTTTAATATTGATGATTTTGGCATACAGCTCATGAAAACCCAAAATTCCTATCTCAAAAAATTAGCATATCATGAAAAGGTTCTCTAAACGAGCTATTAACCTAATCATCTGAATCAACTAATTAACTCTAAACACCTGCAAAAGATTCCTGAGGCTTTTAAAAACTCCCAGCCTGGTTCATTACTCCAAACCGCAATCATGGGTAAGACTGCCGACCTGACTGCTGTCCAGAAGGCCATCATTGACACCCTCAAGCAAGAGGGTAAGACACAGAAAGACATTTCTGAACGAATAGGCTGTTCCCAGAGTGCTGTATCAAGGCACCTCAGTGGGAAGTCTGTGGGAAGGAAAAAGTGTGGCAGAAAACGCTGCACAACGAGAAGAGGTGACCAGACCCTGAGGAAGATTGTGGAGAAGGACCGATTCCAGACCTTGTGGGACCTGCGGAAGCAGTGGACTGAGTCTGGAGTAGAAATCCAGAGCCCCCGTGTACAGGCGTGTGCAGGAAATGGGCTACAGGTGCCGCATTCCCCAGGTCAAGCCACTTTTGAACCAGAAACAGCGGCAGAAGCGCCTGACCTGGGCTACAGAGAAGCAGCACTGGACTGTTGCATGTCATTCGGAAATCAAGGTGCCAGAGTCTGGAGGAAGACTGGGGAGAGGGAAATGCCAAAATGCCTGAAGTCCAGTGTCAAGTCCCCACAGTCAGTGATGGTCTGGGGTGCCATGTCAGCTGCTGGTGTTAGTCCACTGTGTTTTATCAAGGGCAGGGTCAATGCAGCCGCTATCAGGAGATTTTGGAGCACTTCATGCTTCCATCTGCTGAAAAGCTTTATGGAGATGAAGATTTCATTTTTCAGCACGACCTGGCACCTGCTCACAGTGCCCAAACCACTGGTAAATGGTTTACTGACCATGGTATTACTGTGCTCAATTGGCCTGCCAACTCTCCTGACCTGAACCCCATAGAGAATCTGTGGGATATTGGGAAGAGAAAGTTGAGAGACGCAAGACCCAACACTCTGGATGAGCTTAAGGCCTCCATAACACCTCAGCAGTGCCACAGGCTGATTGCCTCCATGCCACGCCGCATTGAAGCATCCTGGGCCTCCGTAACACCTCAGCAGTGCCACAGGCTGATTGCCTCCATGCCACGCCGCATTGAAGCCGTCATTTCTGCAAAAGGATTCCCGACCAAGTATTGAGTGCAGAACTGAACATCATTATTTGAAGGTTGACTTTTTTTGTATTAAAAACACTTTTCTTTTATTGGTCGAATGAAATATGCTAATTTTTTGAGATAGGAAATTTGGGTTTTCATGAGCTGTATGCCAAAATCATCAATATTAAAACAATAAAAGGCTTGAACTACTTCAGTTGTGTGTAATGAATCTAAAATATATGAAAGTCTAATGTTTATCAGTACATTACAGAAAATAATGAACTTTATCACAATATGCTAATTTTTTTTAGAAGGACCTGTATATAGAGAAAAAAGGTTTATGATTTGTGTCATCAATTAGGTTCTCTAGGTTAGATGAATGAGACCCTAATAGTACATGGACCATTGTTACCCAGTAGTGAGACCACCCAGCTTAGGAAGGGTGCTGAGATGAATTCACATGTCTGAAATATTTCCTTACAATTACCGAAAATCCGGTTGAAAGTTGAGGCCTGCATTTATCCATTAAGCTCAGATTTTTCCATGGTTAGTCCACAACAATATCCAAATATCTCGTTCTGAGCAAAACCAACTGGAAACTCTACCAGCCGCAGCCCCAGGATGTTTGAATGTCTTCTAAATAGCTTATACAACCTCAGGTTCTGGATGATAAACACGCGGCCGGCTGCGGGCAGCTCCGGAGCACATGAGAAATGTAACGCCACGTTATTTGACAGTTCCATTGAGGAGGTTGTCTGCGTTCACTTTCTTCTGGTGTTTTATTGCTCCTTAATCGGAAAGGAATCCAGAACTTTCTAAACAAAGTCACCTTTCATGTGAGGGTGTTATGGTGTGATGTGCCACCAAGCAGGTGTTTTCTGGTCCCAGAGAGGGTGAAGAACAGCAGCTCCACAACCAAAGAGCCAGAGCTGACACCTCCGACATATAAGGGGCACTGCAACCGTACTGTGCGGAGTCATAATCCAGTCTCCATTGTCTAATAGGAATAATCTTTGACCAGATGAAATTTCACATTGACCATCTCAAATAGCCGTAGGTTGAGTTTACCCCAAATGTGATCAATTATGGTTTGTTTTTGAGATGCTGGTCATATGTTGAAAGATATCTGCAGCAGAATCCAGGAAGCTGAGATATAAGCTGCTGTCTATAGGGGTCCTCAAATTATATTTTCAGTTGTCTGGAACCTGAAATGCAAGCTGCAGTATTTAAGGTCTTCACAGTGTCCCCCAATTCACATTTATAGGACTTCAGTAGGCTGAGAGATACAGTAGATTAGTGGGACTGCAATTCCCAGCATAAATAATATAGAGCGAAGCCTGGAAGTCACCAACAAACTGCTTTTCTGATTTCTGTAGGGCAAAAATAATCCTCCCATCAGTCTTATAGATCCATTAATCAGTAGTGACGACTTCAAGTCATAGGCAAGAGCAGCTCAATCAGTCCTCCAATGCAAGGACAATATAGAGCCTTCAGAAAGTCTTCAGACCCCTTCACTTTTTCACATTTTGTTATGTTGTCACCTTGCGCTAAAATTAAAAATAAATATATTTTTTTCCCCCATCAATCTGCATTTAGTCTACCAGAATGAGAAAGTGAGAACAGAATGCTAGGGATGTTTACTAATTTATTGAAACGGAAGAACAAAAATCTGTATTAACATACTGTAAGTATTCAGCCCCTTTACCAAGGACATAAGTCTTCAACCCCTTTACTTAGGACACAAGTATCCAGCCCCTTTACTCAGGACTTGGTTGATGGATTGGACTGGATTTATGGATTTCGTCCATTCTTCTCTGCAGAACCTCTCTGGCTCTGTCAGGTTAGATCGAGGCCATCATTTGCAGCCATTTTCAGGTCTCTCCAGAGATGTTCCATTGGGTTCAGGGCTCTGGCTGGGCCACTCACTCACTCACAACATTCATAGAGTTGTCCCTAAGCCGCTTCTGTGTTGTCCTGGCCGTGTGCTTGGGGCCATTGTCTTGTTGAAAGATGAACCTTCGGTCCAGTCTGAGGTCCAGATTAGGAATATCTCTATAATTTGCTCCATCTGCTTTCCATCCCCCCTGATCGGTCTCCCCGTCCCCCCAGCATGATGCTGCCACCAACATGCTTCACTGTAGAGTTGATATTGGGCAGGTGATGAGCCGTGCCTGGTTTCTTCCAGACATGATGCTTAGAATTGAGGCTAAAAAGTTCACTCTTGGAATTATCAGACCAGAGAATCTTGGTTCTCACAGTCCTTTAGGTGCTTTACAACAAATTCCAGGCGGCTTTCATGTGTCTGTTACTGAGAGGCTTCTTTCTGGTCACTCTGCCATAAAGCTTAGATTGCTGGAGGCTTCAGTGATAACTGACCTTCTGGAAGTTTCTCCCATCTGCACATAGGATTTTTGGAGCTCAGCCAGAGTGACCATTGGGTTCTTGGTCACCTCTCTAGCAAGGTCCTTCTTCCCCAATTACTTAGTTTGGAGCGGCGGCAGCTCTAGGAAGAGTACTGGATGTTCCAAACTTCTTCCATGTAAGAATTATGGAGGCCGCTGTGCTCCTGGGAACTTTCAGTGCAGCAGAAATGTTTTTGTCCTCTTCTCCAGATATATTCCTCCACACAATCCTGTCTCTGAGCTCAACAGGCAGTTCTTTCCTCCTCATGACTCGGTTTTTGCTCTGATCCATTGTCAGCTGTGAGATGTTATATAGACAGGGATGTGTCTTTCCAAATCATGTCCAATCCACTGGATTTACCACAGATGACTCCAATCAAGGTGCAGAAACATCTCAAAGATGATGAAGAGAAATAAGAGTCCCTAGAGCTAAATGTTAAGTGTCATAGTAAAGGGTTTGAATACTTATGTCCAGGTGAAATTTTTGTGTTTCCTTATTATTACATTTGCAAAAATGTCTAAACTTCAGTTTTTACTTTCTCCTTATGGGGTATTCAGTTCAGAATGATGGGTAAAGGTTTTTCGTTTATTTTAACATAAAGAGTAACATAACAAAACGTGAAAAATAAATGAACGGGTCTGAAGACTTTCCAGATCTCATCAGAATCATTTTCAGGTTTTTGATTGAGGTATGTTATAATGATTATGGGTAATTATAGGTTTATAAAGGGGCAGATTTGGTATTTCTGGGGCCCCAAGTAAATGTATGTCTTGAGCCCTTGTCTTATCACTCAGGTTGATCCAACCCCATCACACAGCTAATATAGTGATCACTTATGTGCCCCTCATACAGGATGATGCCTCCGTATGGGCTCCCACAACAGTATAATGGCCCTTTTGTAACCCCAACGCAATATGGTGCCCCTACACATAGTGTCTCCAAAATAAATACTCACCTAGCTCACTTTCCCATGAGCAGAGGTGTCACTGCAGATCTGCTCCAATCTGTAAGCACAGTTCAATGACATCACTTCGCTGTGTTGGCACCAGGGTGACTGGTGGAGGATGAGGTATCTATCAGATATAAAGCGCATTGTAGGCTAGAAGGTAGATGCCCCACTGTAACAATTGAACTAGTGTCCATGAGGTATGGAATCCTCTGATGCCAAGTTGTACATTCTTCATAGGGGCAAAATAGTGTATCCATATACCATCCACCAATCATGGTATGTACAGATGTGTATGCTGATATTGTACTCGAGAGTCATGGTCCAGCCAAGGTGACAAAGTACAGCCAGAACTTATGTTGGAGACGTTGATAAGCATGTTTTAATTTCACTACTCACTGAACATAATCTGGGTCCAACTGAATAAACCAATGATGCCAAGACCAAAAACTGGAGTCAAGAGCCAGAAGCAGCATGAACTGCAAAACTGATACATTGTAACAATCAGGATAAGGAAGGGCTTATAGAAGAATCCCAGGAATGGATACAATTGTAACACCCTCATTGTCGGTGAGAAGTATTAGATCTGTATAAGTTCTTAGCCTCTTGATGTAAACACAAATGTTCATTTCCTTGCACTAACAGCAAGCAGGTATCTTAAAATGGCGAGGAAGTAAAACCTAAAGTAGATTAGAATGCTGTAGAACGTTTCATCA
This sequence comes from Bufo gargarizans, assembly GCF_014858855.1. Taxonomy (NCBI): domain Eukaryota; kingdom Metazoa; phylum Chordata; class Amphibia; order Anura; family Bufonidae; genus Bufo; species Bufo gargarizans. The sequence goes on from NC_058087.1 coordinate 33,306,586, forward strand.
TGCAATCAGTAGGCTGGAGTCTTTTCTGCTCATAGGTTTATGGGTCATATGATTAGCAGAAAGTCATGAACAATCCTGGGAAACAGTCAGAAATCCAACCTGCCAAAATGTCTGAGCAATAGGAGAGGATACGGTTCTGCAGAGACGCGGAGATCTGACCTCCACGTCCAGGAATAGCCCTCAGATTTGGTTTATTTTCATTCCTTTCAGATCACGTTTTTTACCAGTGGAAATATCAGACGAAGGAGGTTTATCTTCCTGGAACCCAAAGTTTTGTTGTAGAAAAGAATTTCCTAAAGCTGTGATATTTAATGTCCACAGCAAACATGGTCCCAAACCTCAAGAGCAAATTATTTTTTCCAACTGGTACCTGACAGCGGTACGTCTCCTGTGCTGCTAAATATTCATGGATCTTAGACAAAAAAAAATTAAAAAAACTAAAACTTTATCTATCTAGAAAAGCAGGAAAATGGCATCACTAGAAAAAAAAATGAATCAAAGAAACAAAATAGGTGCACGCCTGAGGGGACTAGACTTATTGCCCAATATACAAAATAGCAAAAAGGTAGTACTCTGAAAAAGTATAAAAAATGCAAAAAGTTTATTCACCCATGTGAATAAGCAGTCTGCTTGAGAAAGGCTCTAAGGGCTCATGCACACAACTGTATGCCCTCCGAGACATACGGCACAGGAGTGTGTGCGCATCGGCCGCCCGCGGGGCTATTGTCCTGCACTTATAAAATCATATGAGTGCGGGACATATCATATGAGTGCGGGACAATATCATATCATATGAGTGCGGGACAATAGTCGCGCCGGCGGCCCGATGTGCGTAGCATCAGAGTAACCTAACCAAACGTGCGCACGATGTATGGCGCTCTGGGACATATGGCCCGCTGACGGACCGTATGTCTCGGAGGGCATGCGGTCGTGTGCATGAGCCGTAAGGTTGAGCTGAAACGTTGCGTATCCATATGGGTGAATAAACTTTTCGCATTTGTTATACTTTTTCAGAGTGCTGCCTTTTTGCTGTTCTATCTATCCACCACTTCAATAAAAAATGCTAAAATCCATCAGTCTATTATAGTGTTGATATATTTTTTGCGATTCTCCGTCCGTTTCTCCTCTGTGTCCTGTTCTGTAGATTCTTCTGGGTCTCCTGTATTTCCATATTTGTAGTAACAGCTCAGTATAGACAGATACATTCACATCGACAGCTCCCTGTATGAGAAGGGAAATATAATCCACCCCAAGATCCCAAATCTCCGGATCTCATTTTATAACCTGGAGGGGATAAACATCTCTGAGTGATTGGGGCCCGCGTTCAGGTTACACACAGCCGCTATTTGTGCCATGCAGGAGAGCGAGCAATAATCAGCCGCTACAAGCCGCCTCCACCACTCAGCCTGTGTACGGAAGGAAAGATGGAGGCCACATTAGCTGATATCAGTGAACCTAGGTACGACCTTTGGTGCACATTGGCGCATTATGGCACATTTTTCACAGAACTTGGAACATCTCGTTTTTATACTGCCATCCCCACTTAAAAAAAAAAAAAAAAGAGGGCTTGGCAAGGGTGGAAAAGGCACGTGGCAACAGCCGAGACAAACAGTTTTCAGAGCTGGACGGGTGGACACAGGCCCTTTAACTCTCTAGTCCCACTTTTAGGACGCTAAGATAAAAGTTTTACCTGCAGTTGCAATGCACGGGGGGTCAACGTCAATGGGATCCCTTTTAAGGTGGTATAAGTGTTTGTCGTGACGCCAGCTGCACTGCAGCAACCTTATTGCAGGGCCCCCTTTTAGTGATATGGTGGTACCCAGGGTAGGAATGCCAGAGTGGTGTAGGGTGGCCTAATGTCCCTTATAGGTGTTGCACTTGTCACAGTGCTCCTACCTGGATACACTGGAACTCTAGGCGTGACAAAGGGGGTAGTTGAATGGAGGGGATAAAAAATAACATGGTGATGAACTTGAAAACAACTTTACTTGAAAAAAACTTGCATCAGGCAACAATCTTCCAACTTTATCTTGGTCACCAGCAGGCTTTGGCATTAATTCTGGCAGGCAGACACGCTCGGCTTTGCTACATCTGCTACTCTTTGGCTCTGCTGTGCTGACAGGATTATATAGGAACTTTTCCTCTCTGCTGTACTTAACTTTCTGTAGTCTGGTCTGTCTTTGTCTTGCTTTATCCAGGGAACTATACTTCCTGGCTTCAGAGGCTCCAAACTGTGGCCTCCACATCCAGCAGAGCTGAAGGTGCTCTAGCGGGCCTAGGCAGGGCTCGCCCCGCAGCAGGGCCGAGCTCCTGCAACATAACCTCCCTTGGCAGGGGGTAGACTCCACACTGACCTTCACTAATAACTCTTTCCCCTAACGAGAGGGCTAGATTGGAAAGAAAGGCTCCAACCTCTGTCCCTGTAGCTCTGCCATATTTGCCGCCATCTGCTGGTGAACCAGGCACATTACATCAAACATAACAGTTGCATAGAAATAAACATACACATTTTGTAGGATCTGGAACTAAGTGCATATGATGACATTATATTACCTATATGAGATAGTGGAGAGGTGTTAAAGGTGGTAATGCACTTCTGGGCGTTACACAGTCCTTTATAAACCCCCCCCATATCTATGTGAGTTGTGTCACTTGACATACAGTACAGACCAAAGGTTTGGACACACCTTCTCATTCAAAGAGTTTTCTTTATTTTCATGACTATGAACATTGTAGATTCACACTGAAGGCATCAAAACTATGAATAAACACATGTGGAATTATATACATAACAAAAAAGTGTGAAACAACTGAAAATATGTCATATTCTAGGTTCTTCAAAGTAGCCACCTTTTGCTTTGATTACTGCTTTGCACACTCTTGGCATTCTCTTGCTGAGCTTCAAGAGGTAGTCATCTGAAATGGTTTTCACTTCACAGGTGTGCCCTGTCAGGTTTAATAAGTGGGATTTCTTGCCTTATAAATGGGGTTGGGACCATCAGTGGCGTTGTGGAGAAGTCAGGTGGATACACAGCTGATAGTCCTACTGAATAGACTGTTAGAATTTGTATTATGGCAAGAAAAAAGCAGCTAAGTAAAGAAAAACGAGTGGCCATCATTACTTTAAGAAATGAAGGTCAGTCAGTCCGAAAAATTGGGAAAACTTTGAAAGTAAGGGCTATTTGACCATGAAGGAGAGTGATGGGGGGCTGTGCCAGATGCCCTGGCCTCCACAGTCACCGGACCTGAACCCAATCGAGATGGTTTGGGGTGAGCTGGACCGCAGAGTGAAGGCAAAAGGGCCAACAAGTGCTAAGCATCTCTGGGAACTCCTTCAAGACTGTTGGAAGACCATTTCAGGTGACTACCTCTTGAAGCTCATCAAGAGAATGCCAAGAGTGTGCAAAGCAGTAATCAAAGCAAAAGGTGGCTACTTTGAAGAACCTAGAATATGACATATTTTCAGTTGTTTCACACTTGCTTGTTATGTATATAATTCCACATGTGTTAACTCATAGTTTTGATGCCTTCATAGTCATGAAAATAAAGAAAACTCTTTGAATGAGAAGGTGTGTCCAAACTTTTGGTCTGTACTGTACTCAGCTCTGCTACATCTTTATATAAAATGAGTCAATGACCCAGCAGAATGAACCTTTCTTGGCCCTGACACCGAGGCATGCTCAGGCCATTCCCTGGATCGTACACTGTATACAGCTTGGTGAGGGACCACCTGGGTCGTCAGCTGGAGAGCTCTAAGATTTCATTCTGATACTTTGGCACCGGCTTGGCCCTTTTTTTTTTTCCAGCTGAGTCTGAATTAAAGAGAGTGCTCATTTTCTCAGCGCTGCCTTTTTCTATGCGAGACACGAGGTACAAAGAGAGATAATGGGGCGATGACAGGTTGCGTCTCGGTCTCAGTGAACTGAATCGCTCTCAGAGGACTCAGCAGATTCAGACTCCAGGTACAATTGTATTCTAGACACCATGAATAGAGAGCCTGGCTATGGAGAGCAGCCATGTGTCCATAGCGCTTGTCCCTTAAAGGGTCCTCAGGCCCCCCACTAATGCTATCTTGCACTATGCATGGTATATGATACAAAAAACAGGGTGCTGAGGAACAACATGTCCTTACAAGTCTTCAACGCTAACAACCCAAATGATATAGTAAGTGGTCCGACGGCACATTCCCTTTAAGGAAAATCTCCATTGACCCCTGTGACCCCTGTAGAACAGAAATATGTAAGAGCCTCCATTTATGCATCATTCTCAGTTTCCCCTCTGTAACTTGCCCCCCGCCCTTAGTGATCATATGACCGGGTGCAGCCTATATAGTGAAAGGAAAAAAATTGGGTGTAATCTGACAGCGATGCGGGTGCGGGTCAATAATAATAGCCACAGGTTGCTACAATGTTGAAACCATACTGTAACAGCAAAAAGAATACTGCAAAGTGCAATTGACACTTAATCCGCTGCTACTAAGGGGGTGGGCACCTCTGTACCTTGCGTTCTGCCCGGCCGCCCAAATCTAGAACCCCCTGATCACACTTGGTGTCCAAAGTAAACATATAGCAATGTTATTGTCTATGGCGGTGTTATTTGGGCACTATATTCACATTTTACACCCTGTGGGTGTACCCTTACAGTCTCCAGACCATACAACCTGCCCCCTAAAGAAGTAGAGGTCGAAGAACAGATCCCCTAAATATGGTAGATACGCACCCTAAAGAAGATCCTTTAAATACAGATCCATTGAATATATAGAACCAGGGTAGACTCCCTATATAAGTTCAGACCCCAGGCACACCCCACCCCATACACTTCCTGCTGCCTCCACGCTGCTTGAGGGCCTGCATAGGTCACGCGATCATCTGAAATTGCAGATGATCACGTGACCTATGCAGGTCCTCAAGCAGCGTGGAGACAGGGGGAAGTGTATGGGGTGGGGTGTGCCTGGGGTCTGAACTTATATAGGGAGTCTACCCTGGTTCTATATATTCAATGGATCTGATCTGGGTCTGTATTTAGAGGATCTTCTTTAGGGTGTGTATTTTGTCTCGGTTTCTGAGACAATAAATCTGCAATGTGCTTCAACATTTGTTTCCAGAGTTTGTTGCAAATAGAGCATTTTGTGATGATTTGTGGCAATAGTAGTGAGACGCGGACCCCGGGCGACCACCCCAACTGCCCTTATGGTAATCTGCCATATATACATAGACCAATTGTCGGTGACACCGCTGATACCTATGCTCCAGTGTAGGTGCCATAGAGAAAAAGATGGCTGTGTTGTAAGCTGGATTTCTAAGTTGCTGTATTACGTGGCGCAGCGTGGCACGTCTGTGTAGCTGACATTTTATTTCTAAATTGAACCTTCCCTCTTTTTAGCAGAGAAACCTTTTTGTCTCCTCTGTTTGCTCAGTCTGTATGGGGCTTGTATAATGTCTGGCTGCTCTCCGCATTGACTGAAGCCGGAGCCTCTCCACGTAATACAAAGAGCAGAAAGTGCAGAGTCAGACGACTTCGGTTTACAGTGGGATTTGTGTCTCTGACCAGTTGGTTTCTATTATCCCAGTTCATTTTCCCCTTCATAGCTTCTTAACTGGGCTGTAAAGAGACTGAGCCACATCGCCGGACCCCTCCCTCCTGCTCCTAACATTTTATAAAAAAGAGAAAATTTTAGTTAAAGTTGCACAGAGATAGTGAAGAGACCCTAACTCTGCTCCCCTCCAAGGTATAACACTCACACTTGAGCAGCAGTTTTTACATACAGGTGCACTGACGCATTTTAGTCCCTTTGCAGGTGGCCACACATGTGAAGGTGGTATTGAAGTAAATGGAGGTCACCCCTCGATTCTTGACTGTGCATAACAGGGCCCCGTTGTGCACATAGGATTGGGTCCCGAGGGTGGAATGGGCACCTATCGAAAAAAACAGTTTAAAGAGGACTTATCACCTTTGCTGATATGTCTGTTTTAGTAACTACTTCAATTCCCCATGTAACAATTCCTAAACATCTAGTAGGAATAATGGAGGGATGATAAAACACAGAGTGCAGGGAAACCGCAGGGAGAGTGCAGGGAGAGTGCAGGGAGACTGCAGGGAGAGTGCAGGGAGACTGCAGGCAGAGTGCAGGGAGACTGCAGGGAGAGTGCAGAGAAACCGCAGGGAGAGTGCAGGGAAACCGCAGGGAGAGTGCAGGGAAACCGCAGGGAGAGTGCAGGGAGAGTGCAGGGAGACTGCAGGGAAACCGCAGGGAGAGTGCAGGGAGACTGCAGGGAGAGTGCAGGGAGAGTGCAGGGAAACAGCAGGGAGAGTGCAGAGAAACCGCAGGGAGAGTGCAGGGAAACCGCAGGGAGAGTGCAGGGAGAGTGCAGGGAGACTGCAGGGAAACCACAGGGAGAGTGCAGGGAGACTGCAGGGAGAGTGCAGGGAGAGTGCAGGGAAACAGCAGGGAGAGTGCAGAGAAACCGCAGGGAGAGTGCAGGGATAGCATAGCACAGTGCTGAACTACAGACTCTGCTACAATTTATCACCATGTACATAACTGTGCAGTGCACCAAGAGTCATAGCTAATCCGTTCTGTTAACTGTAGAGGTACTGTGCCATCAGTATTACAAACAGGTCTAATTTATCGCCGTGTACATAAGTGTGCAGTGCACTTATATTTATAGTTAATTTCTCGGTCAGTATTACGGGCCACTGTTACTTTTAGGCAGATTGGCCTGGGATTACCGAATGTATAGAGAGTTGTGACAAATAAATTTGCAACAAAACTACTTTCTTGTCGAAGTTCGGCAAAGCTGACAATTTTTGCAAAACTTCACTCATCCTCTACTCAGCGCGTTCGTCTTGCATAACGTGGGCAGATTACGTCACCAGCAGGTACAGAAGCATCCGTGCCGAATTTATGAGTTTTTTTTGCCATTTCAGATAATGCACCAAGGATATGGATTACACCAACACCTCAGGAGACAGAACCTAAGAAGTGCATGCAAATACTTTAATGATCCCTTCAATGTCCGGCACCTCATATAGATTATACTTACCTGCTGATAAGTAAGTAACTGATACAACAATCACCTCTGCTGTGTCTGTATAGGGACCCGCAATCAGAACAACAATCGCCTCTGCTATAACTGTATAGGGACCAGCAATAAGAACAACAATCGCCTCTGCTATATCTGTATAGGGGCCAGCAATAAGAACAACAATCGCCTCTGCTATATCTGTATAGGGGCCAGCAATCAGAACAACAATCACCTCTGATATATCTGTATAGGGACCAGCAATAAGAACAACAATCGCCTCTGCTATATCTGTATAGGGACAAGCAATCAGAACAACAATCACCTGTGCTGTGTCTGTATAGGGACCAGCAATCAGAACAACAATCACCTCTGCTGTGTCTGTATAGGGACCAGCAATCAGAACAACAATCACCTGTGCTGTGTCTGTATAGGGACCAGCAATCAGAACAACAATCACCTGTGCTGTGTCTGTATAGGGACCAGCAATCAGAACAACAATCACCTGTGCTGTGTCTGTATAGGGACCAGCAATCAGAACAACAATCACCTGTGCTGTGTCTGTATAGTGACCAGCAATCAGAACAACAATCGCCTCTGCTATATCTGTATAGGGACCAGCAATCAGAACAACAATCACCTCTGCTATATCTGTATAGGGACAAGCAATCAGAACAACAATCACCTGTGCTGTGTCTGTATAGGGACCAGCAATCAGAACAACAATCACCTCTGCTATATCTGTATAGGGACCAGCAATCAGAACAACAATCGCCTCTGCTATATCTGTATAGGGACCAGCAATCAGAACAACAATCACCTCTGCTATATCTGTATAGGGACCAGCAATAAGAACAACAATCGCCACTGCTATATCTGTATAGGGACCAGCAATCAGAACAACAATCACCTGTGCTGTGTCTGTATAGTGACCAGCAATCAGAACAACAATCACCTCTGCTGTGTCTGTATAGGGACCAGCAATCAGAACAACAATCACCTGTGCTATATCTGTATAAGGACCAGCAATCAGAACAACAATCACCTCTGCTGTGTCTGTATAGGGACCAGCAATCAGAACAACAATCATCTGTGCTGTGTCTGTATAGGGACCAGCAATCAGAACAACAATCACCTCTGCTATAGCTGTATAGGGACAAGCGATTGATACAGCGATAACTTGTCCTTATAGGAGTCATTGTTTCTGCACAGCAGATCCTTGTTTAGACCGCACAATCTGCTGCACAGGAACGATGAGTTTTGGTGCAGGCAGAGCACCACGATCACCTAATGAAGGTGCGTTTGCTCGTTCATTGGGTGATCACCGGCGGATAATTGGAAACAAGCATTTCTGCCTGATCATTGGTCCATGCAAATGGACCTTTACTGCACAACTCAGACCAGGTGCAATAAAACAAATGCAATTTCAAAGAGTTAAATGGCAAGGTGAGCTCTGCTGCACCTGACGCACACACCTGCGGGTATTAGGAATGCTCGGGGCGTCACGTACACTCACAATGAACGTTGACTTTATCACATGGCTGGCTGTAATTCTCATGCCCTTCCTATGCCAGGTAACCTTATCACATACAGGGATGACATCAGGGACAAACTTATCACCCGTCTGAGAAGGTTTCCTGATGGCGTCCTATTCATCTGTACCGCTCAGCATCAGACGGTATCAGGCTGCGCTGAATTCAGGTTTTGTTGTACGCTTTGCCTGTATCCAGCGCTGAACATTCCTCGGGACACCATCCAACCAACATTATTTAGGACTTTTCTTATCTAAAGGTCATTGCTAGCACGCCCCATCATGACCTCACCTTCTAGACATGCGACTCCAGACTGAAAGACCAACCGCATTAATGCTGCCAAACTATGACAATAGATGGCTGCCCAGGTGAGATCAAATGGAACAGAAGATGAATGTATTTTCTGTTCAGGTTGTTACATGGCTGACATCATTTTTGGTCCCTAAGCTCCTGTGATATCCAATTTTGGGTCATCTCAGGGGAATAGCATGCGACCACCGGACACCATAGAAAAACCTGGAATGGGGCCCCACTCCACCAGGCACAGCAATGTCACAACAGGGTATTGATATTTACAGTGATGACACAATATATAAATAGTAAACTGTAATGTTACCATTCAGGGAACATGCACACTGTGATATCACTACATAGAAACAGTAAATAGTGTGATATTACAGTAGAGGAAACATGGACACAGTGATGTCACCACATAGAAACAGTAAATACTGTGATATTACAGTACAGGGATCATGCACACAGTGATGTCACTGCACAGAAATAGAAAATACTGTGATGTAACAGTACAGGAAACATGCACACAGCGATGTCACCACATAGAAATAATAGATACTGCAATGTCATTGCACCAAGTGATGTCACAGTATAAGTAAGAATGATTCACTAGTAATTTCAGAATTCAAGGATAATACACACAGTGACATCAGAGCAAGGGAAAAATCAAACAATGATGCCATAGCACAGAGATCATGCACACAGTGATGTCATAGTATAAGCATACGTCACATAGTAATGACAGAATTCAAGGATCATGCACACAGTGACATCAAAGCAAACGAAGAATTAGATACTGATGTCACAGTACAGGAACAATGCACACAGCAGGGACACAACAAGCAACTATGAGGCGCCACGGTAAATCTTGGTGTTCTGTCTTCATACACATTCACACAGTGTGCAGTCTGACATTCAGCAGAAACCATCCCTGTCTTCCAAAAAGGAGGACTTTTCTTTGTAGTTTAGCTTGTTTATTGGTCAACAGGTCGTAAATATGTGATTGATTGATTGTTTGGTAAAACTACAAGAATACAAATGACATATATAAGTATAAAGCGTAGCATAGCATGTGCTATATCATTTACAGTCATCAGTGAAGGCACATGGTAAAATGGCTGCCTATACATAAAATTACATGGCTAGCTAACAGTAGTAACAACTCCCTGAGTAACAATTACAACTAGCTGAACTGCTCTGCATAACATAATATCCCTGAAACAAAGGTAGATCTCTCACCAGATATGCATTTACAAGGATGGTGTTTGGAGAGTGATGGAGTTTGAGAAGGAGATATGCATAGGACAGCTCTGTACTGTGTCCTGGAGACTGGAGACTTTTCTTTCCCAGAATAGTCTTTGTAACATGAAAAACAAAGTGTAATACAACTTAACACCGCTAGATGATGCTATAACCACACTAAACACTTCAGAAATACAAAGACTGAGGCAGAAGTGATCTGTAATGATTCTCTAACCCTGCTGGGCAGAACACTTAGAAACATAGAATGTGTTGGCATACAAGAACCATTCGGCCCATCTAGTCTGCCCAATATACTGAATACTATGGATAGCCCCCTGGCCCTATCTTAAATGAAGGATGGCCTTATGCCTATCCCATGCATGCTTAAACTCCTTCACTGTATTTGCAGCTACCACTTCTGCAGGAAGGCTATTCCATGCATCCACTACTCTCTCAGTAAAGTAATACTTCCTGATATTACTTTTAAAACTTTGCCCCTCTAATTCAAAACTATGTCCTCTTGTAGCAGTTTTTCTTCTTTTAAATATTCTCTCCTCTTTTACCTTGTTGATTCCCTTTATGTATTAAGCAGTTTCTATCATCTCCCCTCTGTCTCGTCTTTCTTCCAAGCTATACATGTTAAGGTCCTTTAATCTTTCCTGGTAAGTTTTATCCTGCAAAGTATCAATATCCTTCTGGAGATATGGTCTCCAGTACTGAGCACAATACTCCAGATGAGGTCTCACTAGTGCTCTGTAGAGCGGCATGAGCGCCTCCCTCTGTCTACTGGTAATGCCTCTGCCTATACACCCCAGCATTCTGCTAGCATCTCCTGCTGCTCTATGACATTGTCTGCCGACCTTTACGTCTTCTGAAATAATGACCCCTAAATCCCTTTCCTCAGATACTGAGGTTAGGACTGTATCACTGATTGTATATTCTGCTCTTGGGTTTTTACGCCCCAGGTGCATTATCTTGCACTTATCAACATTACATTTTAGTTGCCAGATTTTTGACCATTCCTCTAGTTTTCCTAAATCCTTTTCCATTTGGTGTATCCCTCCAGGAACATCAACCCTGTTATAAATCTTTGTGTCATCAGCAAAAAGACACACCTTACCATCGAGGCCTTCTGCAAATTAGCTGATAAAGATATTAAACAATATGGGTCCCAGAACAGATCCCTGAGGTACCCCACTGGTAACAAGACCATGGTCTGAATATACTCCATTGACTACAACCCTCTGTTGTCTGTCCCTCAGCCACTGCCTAATCCATTCAACAATACGGGAGTCCTAGCCCAAAGACTGCACTTTATTGATAAGCCTTCTATGTGGGACAGTATCAAAAGCCTTACTAGGTCCAGATAAGCGATGTCTACTGCACCTCCTCCATCTATTAATTTAGTTACCCAATCAGAAAAATCAATAAGATTAGTTTGACATGATCTCCCTGAAGTAAACCCATGCTGTTTTTCATCTTTCAATCCATGGGATTTTAGATGTTCCACAATCTTCTCCTTAAGTATGGTTTCCATTAATTTCCCCACTATTGATGTCAGGCTTACTGGCCTATAGTTGCCCGATTCCTCCCTACTATCTTTCTTGTGAATGGGCACAACATTTGCCAATTTCCAATCTTCTGGGACGACTCCTGTTGCCAGTGATTGGTTAAATAAATCTGTTAATGGTTTTGCTAGTTCGCCGCTGAGCTCTTTTAATAGCTTTGGGTGTATCCCATCATGCCCCTGTGACTTATTTGTATTAATTTTAGACAGCTGACTTAGAACCTCTTCCTCTGCAAAGACACATGCATCAAAAGATTCATTAGTCTTCCTTCCTAACTGAGGTCCTTCTCCTTCATTTTCCTTTGCAAAAACTGAACATAAGTATTCATTGAGGCAGTCAGCTAGTTCTTTATCTTCTTCCATATACCTTCATTCTTTTGTTTTTAATTAGGTAATTCCTTGTTTTAATTTCCTTTTTTCATTTATGTATCTGAAGAATGTCTTATCCCCCTTTTTTTACTGACTGAGCTAATTTCTCTTCTGCCTGTGCTTTAGAAGCTCGTATAACTTGTCTGGCCTCTCTCTGCCTAATCTTATAAATTTGCCTGTCATCCTCATTTTTTTTTTTTATATTATTACTAATTGCTATCTTTCTGTTTTTAATGATTTTGGCCACTTCTGCTGAGCACCACAGTAGTCTCTTCCTTTTTTTGCTTTAGGAGTTGGGTTTCATTCAGTTTTGAAAATCTCCTACATCTTCAGTAGACATAACTAACTTTACCTCTTCCATGTTGGGCCCCTTGGTTGTTGGCACCAGCATTGCCATGAGACCTAACATTTCCAATAAGTCAGTGGTATAAGTTCATCCCTTGTGAGAGCGGATACTGTGAAGATGTGTAATAAGAAGTTCTTGGGCCACGAGTGCAAAATCTGGGGCTTCTCATCTACTATTACCAGTTATAATTCTGGTATCTTCTTATTGGTAGAGGGGTCTTTGGGCCCCCCTGTTACCAGGGCCAGGTCTAACTGCTTCCCCTGCAGGACTGCACCCACTAAGAGCCAGAGTACAGACCGCTCATCTGCACAATATCAGACATCTCCTGTTTCTAGGACGTCCATTGATAATTTCCCAGAATTCCACCAGTTGACTGCCCAGTGTCAGAGTGTGTGGCCTCCATAAAAGCAATAAATGAAACAGAGTCCGCGGGGCAGAAGGTGAGGCCTTTTTACAATTCACATGTTCAAATAAAAGCTGTCAATCTGCGCACACGTCACGCGTCTGAAGATGCCTCGTAAATCTTGGGATCTGCGATAAGCTCCAGGGTTTTTCCATCCATCGTTATATTATTATTATTTTATTGCACAATTATATTTTCTCTAGTCTCCCAAACAACTTTAAACTTGGCCAAAAGGAAATGAGATCAAGTACTGTAGACCAAAGGTGACACTGGAGACTCTGATGTAGCAGAGCTGAGTGTGCACTGTGATCATCCAGGTTTACGCGATGTCCACAATTAATACACACTGGGGTTCTTTTTTTTCTGGTCTTCTTTGTACATTTTATAACGGCATTGCTGCCGGCTAATTTAAGACGGCGCATGCACAGTCCATGCACCTGCCTGAAAATCTAGTTTTTTCCTACTATTATGCCTTTTTCCAGTTGTAAAATTAGTTCCCACCACGTCACCGCTCCACCCCTGCCACTCTCTTAACACTCCTTTGTGTCGAGGGTGGCATAAAAATTCCTGTGCAACAAATACTGTCACACAGGTATTTAAAAAGTTACAAAATAGGGATCGTGTGACAATTTTTACGCCAAAAAGAGATGTGAAACTGTTCGGAAATTATTCCCACTGCGCTTTGCTACACTTGATAAACTCAAAAGTGCCACTGTATGTCTGACAATCTCAGCTCTGCTAGATCTGTCACTATACTGCATTATAGTTACACACAGCTAGATTTTGCTTTCATCGCCATTGTCAAAGGCTCACCATTTTAAAGAGTCAAAATCTTTGGTGTGTCAATGGGAAACTAACCTTCTGAAAGACAAAAATGTTTTGCTATCTGCACTGATTTACACCATGCCTTATACTCCAGTCACATCCAAAGCTCCACATTTTGCTGACAGACCCATATAGTAACAAAGCTGAGATCCTCAACTATTGGACACTGTATGGTTCACCATGGATTAAACTGGGCCAACAATGCAGACCATGAAAAAATCGTCCACTATTCAGTAAATGAAGGGGTTATCCAACTCGAGTGGCCCAGACCTGCCCGACCCAGGGTGGGGGTGATGCTCAGCTGATACCCGCCGCTGGATCTGCTCCCACATGGAGAGAGGACGTCAGTTGACAAGGGCACACGAGACCACTGCAGCCAGTCACAGTCCACATGTGGCACAAGGGGAGCAAGTGGCCCCGTTGACGGATGTTTTGGCGGTTGTGCACCTTGTACACCAGTTGGGTGTGACAGGCGCAGGGGCGTGGCAGGGGCCGTGTAGGGGCCACAGGGGCTGGCATAGTTTTTTCTCCAGGCGCACGGACTGCCACAGCTGCGCCTAATTTATGACGAGGCACATGCCAGCGTCATAAATAGAGATGAGCGAATGGAAGCTGATGAAGTGGAATTCCATCGGATTTTCAGGAAAAATTTGATTTGCACCGAATCCGAATTTCCTCAAGCTTCATGGTAACGAATCACATTTTATCGGAAATGGCTGCTGCACGTGTTAGGACATGGTGGAAGGAACTGTCACGACTATGGTCATGGTCGTGACTCTTAGAGCCGCATGCAGTTGCCAGCGGCCAGGTTTGGTTGTTTACCACAGGTGAGGGCTGTTAGTTGGTAGCCTCACGTGCGGTTGCCGCTGGCAACGTGGTGTTGTTGGCAGTGTAGCAGCCTGAGCTTGTTGCTAGGCGGCTCACTGTCAATGCATGCGGTTGCCTCGGGCAACGTGGGTTTTCCCCACTCCCCACCGGGACATAATAATAAATAAGGGTGACTCACACAGACAATCACAAACAGCCCAGGAGCAGAGCTCCACACCAAGCTGACAACAAAAATCAAACTGACCGTCAGGCTCCACCACACCAACATATAAGGAGGCCTGAGGTCACACCCACCACACCTACCAGACACACCTTAGGAAGGAATTTAACCCTTCCAACACCAGGGAAGGGAAGACATCAACTTAAAGGGGAAGTGCATACAACTCAAACCCTGTGCAAACCAAACAGGGAATGTGCACACATATAAACACACGTTGCCCGAGGCAACCGCATGCATTGACAGTGAGTCGCCTAGCAACAAGCTCAGGCTGCTACACTGCCAACAACACCACGTTGCCAGCGGCAACCGCACGTGAGGCTACCAACTAACAGCCCTCACCTGTGGTAAACAACCAAACCTGGCCGCTGGCAACTGCACGACCATGACCATAGTTGTGACAGGAACTTTGGGAACGTAGGATCACCCATAATGCCATGTATGCAGCCAATCAGCAGCTAGACAGCCCTGTGATGTCACAGCCCTATAAATAACATCAGCCATCTTGGATTCTGCCATTTTCCAGTGTACATAGTGCAGGGAGAGACACGAGATAAAAACGACACATCTTGAAAGTGAGTGCTGGAACTTCTTTTTTTTCACTTTATGTATCTAGTACTCGATGATGATGTAGCCGATCGCAATTGGGAGCCAGGTGACGAAGGGGCTTTATCATCAGGAGAAGAGGGTGGCAGCTTGCTCGTGAGGCAGTGTGGAGCTAGCAAGTTGGTAGCGTGGCCGTGAGTCAGCAGGGTGGCAGCAGTGGGAGGTTGTGAGTCAAACGTGCTCGGGGTAGATAACCGGCCCGGAAAGTAGTGGTGCACGGGTTCACAGAGGCAGTGGCGGTAGCAATCAGTGCTGAGTGTTGGGGGTAAAATCATCTACTCGGCGGTCTGGCAGTTTTTTGTTAAGCCGCCAGGGGAGGGGAACATGGCCATTTGTCGAATCTGTGGGCAGAACGTGAAACGTGGCCAGGGTGCCAATGTTGGCACCACAGCCCTGCGTCAACATATGCAGCATCACCATAAAGTGGCCTGGGAGAACCGTGGCTCCAATGTGGTGGTCCAGCCTGCCGCAGCAACTGCTGCATCACCCAGTGGCACGCACCTGATTTCAGGCAGTCAAGGCTCCACCACCTCAGCCAAAGGGAGCTGTCTGTCCTTCCCATCATCTGCTGGTCCTGATGCTCCTGCTCCTCCTCATTAGTCATTCAATCACAGAAGCGATTACCAAGAAACAGCAGTATGCGTGCACTCATCCAACGGCGCAGAAGCTGAACGTGCTCCTGTCCAAGTTGCTGGTGCTGCAGTCCCTCCCTTTCCAAGTGGTGGACTCTGCACCTTTCAGAGAACTAATGGCTTGTGCAGAGCCGAGGTGGAGAGTCCCAAGCCGTCATTTCTTTGCCAAAAAGGCAGTACTAGCCCTGCACACATATGTAGAACAGAAGGTGGGCCAGTTGTAAGCAATGTACCGGGGTGGGCTCCCCAGGATACAGTGAAGTCACGAACGAGGAAAACAACTCTACCACCAGCTTTTGCCAAGAAAGAATTTTACTTAAATGTGGCAATAAACACAACCACAAATGCTGGGAACCTTCAATAGATTTACATACACCCAGCCCGAAGGCTGAGACCCTTGTGCTGCACAGCGCAGCGCCCTCCGATGGATGTAGGAGAAAAGCATGATAATTTATCTACTGGCGGGCATGATTAAACCGCCACACCTTACCTGTTATTACCCCAAAAAACAAGAACCACTGTATGGGTGTGTGTTACAGGCTAGCCTGCGGTGCAGCACAACAGCTTGCAAACTTACAATGCTCTATGGTATTCCCCCTCCCATAACTGGTCTTGTAGCACGTGCTTGAGTATTTCTTCTGAACCAAACGCCAGCCTGGCTTGAGTTTGTGGGAAGTTTATCAACTCTCCAATGTGAAATGGCACTTTAAATTGTGGAGTCCTTGCAATGAACAATAGTGGCCTGACACAAACAGAGACCCTAACTAATTAACTACAGGCCTGGTCTCAGTCTCTAGGCGCCAACACTGTGGTGAGGTGCGTGCACGATCTTACCAACCCCGGTCTGCACTGCCTCCGCTGGTGACTTGGAACTGAACAATTGCCTTTCCAACAAGCATGCAATATTGCAGTGTATTTTGCTTTGCTCCTCAGCTCTCACCAGCGTTCCTGGAAGCAATCCTTATTCCTGCCGCTCTGGTCACTGAGGTAGGCTCTCACACCTGGATGCCGTCGGATCCTCTGCAGACACAGTTCCTCAGTCTCAGCTCCCTCTAAGATGGCTGCTCCCTTTCTCTTCCTCTCCAGGTTCTGTGTAACCCCACCTCTCATGAATATGGACATATGTGCAGTCTGTAGATGTGTTTTGGAAACAGTTGCATCCTGTGGCCAAACAGCAGAATGTAAGTCCAGATCATTTATTTAATCTACACAAACTGTTCAGACAAGGAGAGCTGTTTCCTCATCTCACACAGTCCTTGAGCCTGTCGATTTCTGCCAAAATGCACGGCAGCACCGACATGTGGAGCTGTAACTACGGTCAAGGACAATATATGTATTTTACGGCCCACCGGGTAAATGTGGTTCCTGCCCAGCCAAACTAGCAACTTGGCCAGGTCACGCAGCTTCTGCCTTCACATTCTCACGCCGTTGGTCCTGTGACAATGTCCGCCTCTGCCTCCTCATCCTCCACCTTGTCCTCAGCCTCCATTGCAGGGACAATTCACAGTGCCACTCCATCATACCAGGAGAGGAGGAGCAGGAGAAGCCAGCGGAGCTACAGGGTGATGAGAAAGACAAGACCGAGGACACATACACTCCGTGGCAGTATGCAGTGGAGATGGAGGCAGGGAGTCCCTCCGAGTCACTTGCCTCAAAAGGCCTGATGCATGCTGACTTGCTTGCGTAGTGACAGCCGAATTGTCACCATACGGCAGAGGGATGACTACTGGCTCTCCACCATGTTAGACCCTTGCTACCGGTCCAAAATGGGGGCCTATTTTACACCCGCTGAGAGGGAGGACAAACTGAACTACTATAGAGATATCCTATGTAGTCAGTTGGCCACTGCTTATCTGCCACCATCCATCCTCTCTCAGGTCTGACAGGGAGGGCCCTCTGCGCTGACGTTCCACTGCCATGGCTGCTGGGGGGGGGGGAGTGGCAGGAGCAGTACCAGCTCCATCAGCAGCAGCTTGAGTCTAGAGTCGCTGATGAGCAGCAGCTAGACATAGAGCAGAACCTGAAGCAGGAGGTGGTGGCATACTTGGAGTGCACCCTGCCAGCCGTCATTGAAGATCTGCTGGACTACTGGGCAGCCAAACTGGATTTGTGGCCGCAACTGGCCGAGTTTGCCCTGGAAAAACTGTCCTGCCCGGCCAGTAGTGTGGCATCAGAGCGGGTGTTTAGTGCAGTGGGGGTCATAGTTACCCCAAGGAGAACTCGCCTATCCACCCAAAATGTGGAGAGACTGACCTTTGTCAAGATGAATCAGGTGTGGATCAGCCAGGATTTCCATCCACCAATGCCTGATGCATGAGATTAGATCATCCATGCTGCCTCACCCAAACCTTGACAAAAAAGACCGGTTTCTTCTGGCTACCTGCCTCAGCTACTATTCTGATGCTGCCACCCACCTGATGCCACACATCTGATGCCAAGGTCTCCTTCTTACACCCACCATTGCCAGCAGGTACTGTTGGTGACACCCACCTCCCCACTCTGTCACCGGATCACTCTGTGGTCTCCTGATGCTGCTGCCACCTCCACACTATGTCACCTTGCCACTCTGTTGTCTCCTAATGCTGCTGCCACCTCCACACTCTGTCATTGTGCCACTCTGTGGTCTCCTGATGCTGCTGCTACCTCCACACTATGTCACCTTGCTACTATGTGGTCCCCTGATGCTGCTGCTACCTCCACACTATATCACCTTGCCACTCTGTGGCCTACTCATGCTGCTGCCACCTCCACACTATGTCACCTTGCCACTCTGTGGTCTCCTGATGCTGCTGCTACCTCCACACAATATCACCTTGCCACTCTGTGGCCTACTCATGCTGCTGCCACCTCCACACTATGTCTTTGGGCTACTCTGTGGTCTCCTGATGCTTCTGCCACCTCCACACTATGTCACCTTGCCACTCTGTGGTGGTCTGATGCTGCTGCTACCTCCACACTATATCACCTTGCCACTCTGTGGCCTACTCATGCTGCTGCCACCCCCACACTATGTCTTTGGGCCACTCTGTGGTCTCCTGATGCTTCTGCCACTGATACTGCTGCTACCTCCACACTATTTGACCTTGCCACTCTGTGGCCTACTCATGCTGCTGCTAACTCCACACTATGTCTTTGGGCCACTCTGTGGTCTCCTGATGCTGCTGCTACCTCCACACTATATCACCTTGCCACTCTGTGGCCTACTCATGCTGCTGCTAACTCCACACTATGTCTTTGGGCCACTCTGTGGTCTCCTGATGCTGCTGCCACCTCCACACTATGTCATTGGTCCAATCTGTAGACTTCTCAAGCTGTTCTCCCACCTTCCCCACTCCATGACTGGGCCACTATTTTGCCATTTTGGCCTGGCTAATATCATCATTTATTTGACCCTTCTTCTGATCTGTCAGAAGGAAGTAAAAATGAGACGCACAACAGATCCTGTCTGTGTAGCAGCTGTAAGGCCTGTATGGTCCCATCAGAATTGGCTTATGATTTGGTAGCCAAAAATAGGAGTGGGTACAAAACACAGAAGACATGAAAATATTCCATTCACGTGTCATCTCTGTTTTGTATCCACTCCAGGTTTTTGTGGCTTTAGCAATACTAATTGATTACTGATCAAATGCTGACCGAGTAAAGGCGAATGCTCAACAGACAGGTTAAGTTTTTTTGGGGGTTATTGTTCTGACAGATCAGAGGAAGGGCAAGATAATCAGTGATGTCAACACAAACTGCTGACACACTCTCCACTCTGTCAAGCGTTTTATAGAATAGGTTCTGTAGACATCTATGTGGAATCAGCTGACGACGGTGTAAAAGAAGTGCGCTCTTTCACACCATAGTAGGATCTTGGGACTCTGCACGGTTCTTTATACCTGGCGTTACCATCGACCTGTAAGGTTGACTTCACACTTGAGTTAGTTGGTCAGTTTTAGACCCGTAACTGCCCAAAGAAGTTAAGTGTGCAGTGATTCTAAGAGCGACGCCTGTCATCTGCATGCCATACGGACTCACAGTATTATTTCACTACCACAGCAGACTCCCTATGTGTGTTACTGCAAGGCACAGTGTCCTACACCACTATACAGGCTCTCTGCAGCCAGGAAATAGCATTTTTTTTATGCATTTCACCACAAATTAATTTGGATCGAATCTTTTCGGAAAATTTGGCGAACCGAACTAATCGAATTTTTGAGAAATTCGCTCTTCTCTAGTCAGAAATGTCATAGATCACAACTACTGGTGGAAATGAGAGTGGGAGAGGTAAGGGCAGCAAGGTGGCTCAGTGGTTAGTGATGGCTCAGTGGTTGGTGGCTCAGTGGTTAGTGATGGCTCAGTGGTTGGTGGCTCAGTGGTTAGTGATGGCTCAGTGGTTACTAGTGGCTCGGTGGTTACTAGTGGCTCAGTGGTTAGCACTGGTGCCTTACAGCACTGGGGTTCCAGGTTCACAACTCAACCAAGGACAACATCTCCATGGCGTTTGTTTGTTCTTCCCATGTTTGTGTGGCTTTTCTCCCAAAGACATAATGATAGGAAATGTATATTGTGAGCCCCCTGTAAAGCACTGCAGAATATCTTGGGGCTATATAAGTGAGTAAAATAAATAAGGGGTCCATATATCCCTCTTTTACACGGGCCCTCTGCTGTCCATCCTTAAAGAGGACCTTTCAGCGATTTTTACACTGTGAACTAAGTATACAGACATGTAGAGCGGCGCTCGGGGATCTCACTGCACTTACTATTATCCCCGGGCGCCGCTCCACTCTCCTGCTATGCCCTCCGGTATCTCCGCTCACTAAGTTATAGTAGGCGGAGTCTGCCCTTGTTCTTCTGTAGCGCTGGCCAATCGCATTGCAGAGCTCACAGCCTGGGAGAAAATAACCTCCCAGGCTGTGAGCTCTGTGCTGCGATTGGCCAGCGCTAGAGCAGAACAAGGGCAGACTCCGCCTACCATAACTTAGTGACTGAAATCTCCGCCTACTATAACTTAGTGAGCGGAGATACCTGAGGGCATAGCGGGAGAACGGAGCGGCGCCCGGGGATAATAGTAAGTGCAGTGAGATCCCCGGGTGCCGCTCTACATGTCTGTATACTTAGTTCACAGTGTAATAATCGGTGAAAGGTCCTCTTTAAACTGTGCAGCAGCTGCACATCTCTCTCTGCTAGTTTGCTACAATGTGTCAGTCTGGAGTCCAGGATGTTTTGCTCACAGAGCATTGTCTAGACAGATACAATTGTATCCACTTCCCAGCTGAGAACAGGAGGAGCTGTGTACAAAAACTAAATGGAAACAAGAATGTTGAAAGCAAGCAGAGATCTTGAAAATGGGCAGAAAGTGAAACACAAAGGGGAGATTTATCATCCCCCTATGATACCATGGATTTGGAGCTAAAAAGTCGCGAAACCTATTTTTTCCTACTTTTTAAACTCCATTGTGACTAGATTTAGTCAGAACTGGAATTTTATGCCACCCTCACCAGTTTCCAATAAGGTTGCCGTGGTGAGGGCGGAGTGTGGGTGGGAATCTAGGCCCCGGCACAGTCATCATCATTTACGCTAGAACCTGGTATAAATAATGACTGAAATCTTCGCCAGCCACAAACAGTCTGGCGCACGGACTGCCGGAGGTGGCATTTCATTTATGGCACCTCATCCTAAATGAAATGCCTCCCAGGACCCATTAAGGCTGGAGTAGCGCACACTGGTCTTGATAAATCAGCGCTAAAGTCTCTTTGGCCTCTTTCACACATATACGGAACCATTTCATTTCAATGGTTCCGCAAAAAAACTGAATGTACTCCATATACATTCTGTTTCCGTATTTCCATTTTTCCGTTCCGTTGAAAGAAAGAACATGTCCTATTATTGCCCGCAAGTCACGTTCCGTGGCTCCATTCAAGTCAATGGGTCAGCAAAAATAACGGAACACATATGGAATGTACTCCGTATGTCTTCCGTATCCGTTCTGTTTTTGCGGAACCATCCATTGAAAATTTTATGCCCAGCACAATTATTTCTTTGTAATTACTGTATACTGTATATGCCATACGGGAAAACGGAACGGAAACGGAAACACAACGGAAACAAAAAAAAATTAACAACGGATCCATGAAAAACAGACTGAATACTGAAAAAGCCATACGGTCGTGTGAAAGAGGCCTTAGGAAGTTGTAGAACTTTATTCGCATACAGTAATTGCGACAGAGGATTCCGGCAATCCAGACGCAAACTGATGGCATTTGGCAGACAGATCCGGATCCGTCTGACAAATGCATTAAAATACCGGATCCGTCTCTCCGGTGTCATCCAGAAAAACGGATCCGGTATTAATATTTTTTTTTGCATTTCTAAAGGTCTGTGCAGGCGCAGACTAGAAAGCCGGATCTGTTTTGCTGGAACACTTAATGTTGGATACGGCACTAATACATTTCAATGGAAATTAATGCCGGATCCGGCATTCCGGTAAGTGTTCAGTATTTTTGGCCGGAGAGAAAACTGCAGCATGCTGCTCAGGAGGCTAGGAAAGCTGGGTGACAACAACCTCTGCAGGAAATATAATTACACCCTTTCTGTACTCATATATACTAGAGATGAGCGAAGTATTGGAAAATCTTGAGTGGCCCAAGATGACATCATCATGCCGGCCTGTGTGGTGACATCATACGTCACTGCGCACGGGATTTCGGTTGAGATCTTCAAGCAGGATGGTGGCACACAGCCCATCAAGAGCAAATGGAGCAGGTAATTTTTATTTTTTTTGTACGATTTCAGGTTAAATCGATTCACAACCACGAAGCACAAAGGAAATTCTGCTTCGCTGCGAATTAAATTTATCCTGAAATTCGGATCGAAGTCCACGATTCACTCAACACAAATGGATACCTAAGAAGATCCGCTGGTCAGAAATCCAGGAAAGCTGAGTGACAACAACGTTTGGAGCAGAAATGGATGACGTTGGTTGGTATTAATGCATAACTAGAAGTGGCGTTCAGGTATCTCAGAAAGCTAAGTGACAACTCTTCACTGTTATTTCATCATTTCCTATTATTTTGTATTGTTTATGAGACTGCACAATGCTGGTGGTTATACTCCATATCAGTTCAGGCAGATGATGTCTACACAGTTGCTACTTTAGGGAGTAGTCACAGAAAGGAACTATAGGAGCTCCGCCGGGAGAAGCCGCCCCAAGGGAACATACGTGATAACACAGATAATACCTCGGGATAAATGTTGGGCGAGCGTTTGAGGACGCGTTGCCGTGGTGACATGGGGTTTCCCAGGGTCATTTTTTTACAATCGCAGAGAAGCAGATGTTCCCCACAGGACAGGGCCGGGCCGCACTGTCATTATGACACTAACCTGTTGATGTTGGCATCGCTCCGTCATCATCATCCCACCTTTGGCTGGAGGCCACAAAAAAAAACATTGTTCCCTTTTTTTTCTTTTTTTTATTCTGACACTGGCCGCGGTCACCTCCATATGAAGCAGGAGATTTCTTAAAAGGAACTAGTATACAGTATATACATTTTCAAGGCATCAGTTAGGACAATCGTGGATTTACTGAAAATGTTTGTCCGCTGCCTAAAACGCGCGGTGACGTCGATTTTCACTGGGACACAGCGTTCAGAATCTTGTTCGGTTCATACAGTTCATGCTGCTCATGGAGTAAGAACACACTGGTCAACATCTCAATACAAATCAGACATAGACAATATAAATGTCATCGTGACACAAAGGATCACGGAAGCCGCACGCTGGTATAAGTCAGCCGCTGACAGCGCGCCAATCTCCACATGGTGGGAACATGCACTCCCCTCCATGACGTCCAGGACACAGACTTTTTTACTTAAATTTAGGCTTGAAACTGTAAATGGAGACACCAGTTCCCAACAAAAGAAACCACACAAACTTTACTGTAGCACGAAGCAGGGAAGCGGGGGGCACATACTTAAAGGGAACCCGTCATCAACGTTATGCCGACCTCACTGAGGGCAGCATACATTAGTGACAGAAATGCTGATGTCAGCCGTGTGTCACTCATGAGCCAAAAGTAAAAGGTTGCTGAGAACCAGCATCATAATCATTGCAGCCCAGGCCTTGAGAAGAGTCAAATCTACCTGAGAAGAGTCCTGGGGTATTCCTAATCTCCTGCTCTCGCCCATCTGCTGATGATTGGCAGTTCTCTGCTAGAGAGAAAGGGAGAAAACTAGGTAGAAGACTGTCAGTCATCAGCAGGAGAGCAGGAATCCATCAATAACCAGGACTCTTCTCATGACTCTTTTCCAGGCCCAGTCTGCAATGATTGTGATGTTGGTTCTCGGCAACCACTTACTTTTAACTTATAAATGACCGACCGCTGCAATCAACTCGCCTGTCTCTACTTTATTCTGCCGTTAGTATGGGTAGCATAAAGTTGATGACAGGTTCCCTTTAATGCGGCTCTTCAGTTTCATGTGAATAAAAGAAGATTCGGCAAATTTATAATATGCTTTGTGTTTCAATGCCTCATTGTCTTCAAGATCTCTGCTTGCTGTCCATCAATGGAAGCTTCCTTTTTACATTCAGAAGCCCAATACTTGTGAGGGTTTGCTACGACTGTATCCACACGCGGCACTGACAGTTACATTCGCTTTCCTCTAGCTCTCTCTGGCTTCAGCACCTCCATCCGCCTTCTCTTCCTGCAGCTTAGTCCCTGGACAGATAAACCATGCTCTGCTGGGATGCATTGTGGGGGATGCAGAGTTTACACCAGGCAAAGTCAGGTCCAGATGGAAAAATGAATCTTGAACCATGGAAATTCTCATGGAGTCTCTCAATCGGCAAAACTCCAATGATTCCACTTCTCAACTGAAGAAATGTGAACAGAGCTTGACTTGGGGATGAGACACGATAAACTATGATCAGCTAGAAATAAAGAAGACAAAGGCCTCACTGAGCAAGGCTGCCTCCAATAAGGAGGGTCCACCACCTATCTTCACGTTACCCGGAGAGCTTATTCTTGTTTTTAGATGAATACAATGGGTCAGTCAGTCTGCCACCAAATACACCAAGGCGGCAAACCAAATTGAAATCAAAGAACTGCTCACAAACATGCTGTCCACCATGGTAGAACTAGCAGGCCTGAAACGGACCAATCTCAAAAGACCTAATAACAACCAGTCCCATAAATGATTTAACAGCGACTGCAAGGCTTTACGCCGTTTCCTAAGGGTGGCCTCCAACCAAAAACACAGAGACCCCAACAACAGGGATGTGAGGGAGGCCTATGACACTCTAAATAGGCGATACAAAAGCACCCTCAGAGAGAAGAAACAGAGGCACCTCCCCCACAAACTCCTGGCACCATATGGGCACAAATCCCAAGAAAAACTCCCTCCACATTCAAAATGGCAGCATCTGGCTTAGCCACTTCAGGGACCTCTACAAAAACATCCTCGAAGAAGACCAAACTCCAGAACAGCAACAGATAACCAAAAAACTTGAAGAGGCCATCAAGGACTTCTAGAAACCTCTGGACTCACCAATCACCATGCACGATCTACAGGAAAGATACACCCTGCTGAAAAGCAAGAAGGCCAGCGGTACTGACGGCATCCTGCCAGAGATGATTAAATACAGCTCCCCAGACATACACGCTGGACTGGCAAAATTATTCACACAAAGAAAAAAGAAGGAAAGATATTCACAATACCCACTCTTGAGTCACGCAATTCTCTAAATTCACTCATTCAAAAGGCGCGAGCCCTAAAACAAAAATCACACTTTATTGATAATCCTTAAAATAATGTACTTCAAAAAAAAAGTAAGTAAATAACCAAAATATGTCAGAATTGTATATAATCGCGTGTAATAGGAATAGGTCTACTGGATAAGTGGGTAATGGGATCAACTATCTCTGATTCACCCTATATATTCCTCATCCCAGAGATACCGGCAGATGGCAGGGGCTCCCTGTCCTTGTGCCTATCCTAGACACGCCCTATTGATACCCTATATGATGTCACAAATAAAGAACTAATGTCAGTTAGACATTCGAACACCCCAACGTGTTTCCCTCAAAACACTGGGTTCATCAGTGGGTTATAAAGGAAAAAAAAATATAAGAAAAAGACATTGGATGTAAAAATGTAGGGTAATTAAGATGGAGCTAGATAAATTGTATACTTACCCCTTTGATTCAGCAAGATATGCCCATGTGTATTGATAATACAACACATGGATGTACAAGGGGCTGGTAGGCTCCTGGACTGTCACAGATAATGCAGCCGGCAAAATTATTCACCCTTGTCCTCAGTGCGGGACACTTCCCCCAAGACTGGAACCAAGGCCTCATAACACCCATCTACAAGAACAGGAACCAATATGATCCAGCCAATTACAGAGGGATCTGCGTCACCTTCCTCATACAGCACAAAGTCCTCAGCAAAAGCCAAGCTGGGTTCATGCCAAACCACCTCACTACTGACCATATCTACATCCTGCACAGCCTCATCAAGACACACGCCCACAACACCAAACGTGGCAAAATATTTGCCTGTTTTGTGGACTTTAAGAAGGCATTGGACTCATTGTTATACCTGGGCCTGTTCCTGAAACTCTTGGAGAGTGGAATAGGAAGGAGACCATATGATGTCATCAAGAGCTCATAAACCAGGAACCAATGCAGCGAGAAGGTGAACATGAGGGGGCAACATATTTCCTGCAGGCCCGATGGTCAGACAGGGCTGCAGCCTGAGCCCAACACTTCAATATCTACATCAATGAACTGGCCGCAAATCTGGAGGCCTCCTCAGCACCAGACCTTCCCCTACATGACCACAAGGTGAAGTTCCTGCTGTATGTCAATGACCTTCTGCTTCTGTCCCCAACAGAGAGAGGCTTCCAAGATAGCCTGGCTGTACTGGAAAAATTCAGCACCATATGGGCACTACCCATCAATCCAAAGAAGACCAAAGTCATGGTGTTCCAGAGGAAGTGCCAGAATAAAGCCCCCATTCCTTCCTTCACATTACATGGCTCCACACTGGAGAAAACCAACAGCTACACCTACCTTGGGCTGAAGCTTAACCAGTCAGGGAGCTTTAAAGCAGCAACAGAAACCCTGAAAGGAAAAGCCTACAGAACCATCTACGCCATCAGAAGGCAACTGTACCACCCCAAACCACCAGCAAGGGTCTGGCTGAAAATACTTAATGATGTCATCTTCCTGATCCTGCTCTATGGCAGTGAGATGTGGGGCCCGGCCACCTACCCAGACCAGTCAAAGTGGGATTCCAGCCCAACAGAGATCTTCTATCTGGAATTCGCAGCACCTCCAACATGACGTGCCAGGCAGAGCTGAGCAGGTTTTCACTATGGCTCACCGTTCAGAAGAGGGAAATATCATTCTGGCCAAACATACAGGGCAGCAGCCCCGGCTCTTGCAACCACCAAGCCTGGCTGAGCCACAGGGCCCAGAGCAAACCCTGCGCCCTCCAACTGAGTGTCAGCTGCCTGTTCAGCCAAAACCCCCATTATGCCCTGAATAAAGCACAAATAAAGGGGCTCATAGAGGGCTGCAAAGAGAGATACATAGAGGAATGGAGAAGCGAAACTCCCAGAAACTCACTGGATGTCAATCACTGCAAAGGGACTACACCATGGCGCCCTACCTAGAGAGGAGATACCATCCTGCGCCTGTAGAGACTGAGCGCCCATAGCCTGGAGATGGAGAGGGGACGGCACAGGCAGACATACAAACCGCGGGAGAGCAGACTGTGCCAGGACTGTGTGCAGGGGACCCTGGAGGATGAGGCCTACTTCCCGCTACACTGAAGCAAATACTCGCTAGTGAAGGCAGCTTACTCTCTGCTCACATGCCGGATTTCACCTCCGCAGAGGAAACTCCACATCCTACCGGCGGAAGAGGAGTCCACTGTTCAGATCGCTGCCCAATATGGCTCCACCTGCCACCAACTGAGAGGAAGATGAGATACTATGGACTGTTATGCCCCAATTCTACTCCTACAACCCCACCCCATCCCTTTACTGCCCACTATATATGTTGAGCCACAATGGACTATTATACCCCTATACTGCCCCTTTAACCCAACATCCACCCTCTCCACAATGCCTATTCTCTTTTGCTTTGGCAATGCTAAATGTTTTACTTGGACGTGCCAATAAAGCTTTTTTGAATTTGACAGATAGATAGATACAGATGTAGTAGGGTTAACACACAAACTGTTAACTAACTCATCGCATTATCTTGAAACAAAAGCCATTGAAAAAAATAGCTTAAAGGCATTTAGTTGCATTTAATTTACATAACACGTCTCATAAAGCATGTGTGTTAACTCCACTACATCTGTAGATACATGTAGATAGATAAATAGAGATAGTTAGTATTATTTTTCAGTTATTTATTGATTCATTTCTTATATATATTTCGTCTCAGATTCATGAATATATTGCAGCTCAGGAGTCGACCCCAGAATGTTCTGCTCAGAGATGGACACTAAGTGGTCTCATTATCATGGCTCCACATAGATCTCAGTCTCCTCACAGATAATGCCCCGAAGTATCATGGCTGGTGCAGAGCCAGGTTGTCGGCGCCAGGGGCGTGATTTCACAATGTCCCACCATAAGCATGTGGTTGAGGTTGTCATTGCACAAAGAGACGATGATACAACTGCAATGTCCAGACTTTCACTGCAAAAACCACAAACAGATGTCTCAAAAAAACTGGTCAAGATGTTGTGGAATCGCTGTGTCTGCTTCTTGTTTGTTTTCTCTGAAGCATCTGACACGGAGAACATGCCTCAGCCAGGATTACAAAGTGAGGTGGCGTCCATGAGGGGCACAAACTTACCTGTCAACTTACACCACCATCAGGGGTGCACCTAGCCTTTCTGCTGCCTGAGACAAAAACTGAAATGGCATCCGCCCCCCCCCCCCAGCCCCACCCCCTTCTCAATGCCAAATTCTCAACCTAACCCCTTCCCTCCACCCCTACTGCTAAAGGTATACTTGGAAAACATTGCATACAGCACTACAAAACATACAGGCTAATGCAGCGCCACATATGTGCATCTTAGATCCAGTGATGTCTCCTCTGATGTAGACGTTCTCTTTCCTCATCTTCTCCATTCAGACCAGACCGCCATGATGACTTCTTTCAGACGGGTCTTGTCTCTGCAGAGTTTGACAAACAGACATCTTTGTTTCCTACTTTTCCACCATCCTCCCCACCTTCTGAATACCTCATCCTGCCACCTCTAATACTGCGCTATGCTCCCCAATACTACACTGCAGAAACACCAGGTGTCCATCTTAAAATAGGTGCCCCCTTAAATATAATTATTGGCACACAGTGCCCTAAAAAATAACCGTGCCCAGCAAATAGTGCCCCTGACTCTTATTGCCATAATATAGTGTCCTCCAAAAAAATTGTGCTACTAATTGTAATACTGTGCCAGGGTGCCCCCGCAGTAATAGTGTTACCAAAAGTCCCACCAATAGTATTCATTCTCTGCCAGAGTGCATTATGTGACAACAGTGCCCCAATAGTAATAATGTCCCTCATTTTGCCCCCCAGAAGTAATAATGCCCCTGCTAGTAATCATGTTTCCCGTAGTCCCCCAGGAGTAATAAAGCCCACCATGATGCCTTCATTAGTAATAATTCCTCCTATAATGTGTGCCTATACAAAAAAAATACCCCCATATAATGTGTGCCAGTACAAAAATGCCCCCTTATGTGTGCCAATACAAAAAATGCTTCCTTATAACATTTGCCAGTACAAAAATAAAGTGACCCCAGTAGAGCAAATGTCCCCGTAGTGGCCCCCTTATAATATGTGCTAGTACAAAAATGCTCCTTATTAGAGCCTCCAATGCCCCCATAGTGCTTCCCCCATTGTGGTTAATTCTGCTGTCAGTAATGCAGTGCAAGACCCAGATGTTTTCCAGTCTGTGCCCTGAGCTCTATGCAGCCTGGTTCAGGCAGTGCGATGACAATGACACCGGCCTCTGGTAGAGGGAATGATGTGGCAGGGAGACATCGCTCCTGTGCCCCGCCGCCACACCATTCAACTGTATCGATGTCCTGAGAACAGAGATGCAGATGAATATGCAGAGATGAGTGTTTCCACAATGGAAGCATTTATGGCCCTTCCGCTGCCCCCCACTTGCTCCAACCTGGTGCCGCCTGAGGCAATCGGCTCACACTGCCTCATCGGCGGTGCCCCCCAAGGCTACACTCAAGAGGAATAACATGAGTCCTACCCCACCCTCCACCAATGATTATTATAGTGTCAATATAGAGTTTAGGTGGTAGGATATAGGATGTAAATCAGGAGTCATTTGCTGTATGAGGCCCAGGTATTTTAAATGTTAGCCCTGGGGTCTGTATGCAGGATGGAGTCTGTGTAAGGGTACGAGGTTTCTTGTAAGGGGGCTGTTTTCATAGGAGTCTTTTCTGGGGTCTGTATACGGGAGGGGCGTTTACAGTTAGGACATATATACAGGGCTGGACTGGAGTCTGCATTCAGGTGGGACCTATATAAAGTTCGGATCTTTAGTCTGTATACAGGTGGGACCTAAATAAAGGGCTGATCTGGAGTCTGTATACAGATAGGACCTATATAAGGGGCTGGTCTACAATCTATATACAGGTGGGGACTGTATAAAGGGCTGGTCTGAAGTCTGTATACAGGGGGATGGGGTTGCAATCTGTTTTAAAGGATGGTCAGAATAAAAATGGTATAAAAATAATCTGATCTGGAGGTCTATGGGGGTCATTTATCAAACTGGTGTAAAGTAGAACTGGCTTAGTCGCCCATAACAACCAACCAGATTCCACCTTTCATTTTTCAAAGGAGCTGTCCAAAATGAAAGGTGGAATCTGACAGTTGATGACCACCCCTTAATATAAAACTACACAACTTTGGGGCAGTAAATAGAGTTTAAAGATGAAAATGAGTTAAACAGACGAGATAATGAGGCACTGTAAGTCCCTTCACACATTCCCATAAAAATTCCTTCTCGCATTCCGTTCACTATTTCTCCGAAACGCTGAAATACAAACATAAAGATTGCTTCCTTCCCTCAATAAAACCAGGTATGTCCAGTAACGCCGCACGTGCCTCCAGGTACAGTCTGTCTTCCTGACCTCAGTTTAGCAAAGCCTTTCTTTTTAGTTCTGGTCCCCAGGAGTGCAGCTCTGGAGGGAAATACACAAGGAGAGGGTATAGGTGCTGTGTATACATGTAGGTAGGGGGGCGGCCGGGTGACCAGAAGTTCAGCTCTGTAAATAAATATCGCTGACTATGCCAGCAGCTTCCTGTCCCTAGTAAGGGTACTTTCACACTAGCATTAGCCGGAACTGCCTGCCGGATCTGGAAATCCATATGCAAATGGATATCTTTTTTTCCGGATCCGTTAAGCTTATCCGGAATAAAGGATCCGGAATTAAATTTTTTCAAAGCTAGAAAGAACTGCACATGTGCAGACCGAAAAAATTTATCCGGCGATGCGGCAATTTACGGAACACTTGGTAACGGATCCAGCATTAATACATTTCAATGGAAATTCAAGCCGGATCCGGCAAGTGCGATAGTGTTCTAGGATTTTGGCCGGAAAAAATACTGCAGCATGCTGCGGTATTTTGTCTGGTCAAATACCGTAGAAGGGACGGAACGGAAGACATCCTGATGCATCCTGAACGGATTGCTTTCCATTCAGAATGCATTAGGACAAAACTGATGCGTTTTTTTTCTAGTATAGTATCTGGATTTCAATATCGGAAAAGAATAACGCTAGTGTGAAAGTACCCTCACACTGTACAGGCTTTACCTATACACCCATACAGACCTAACACTTCTCACAGAAGAGTTACAACTGGATCTGGTGCAGACAATCCTCTGTGAGCTGAACAGCCTCCACTGATACATTGTATCTACATAATACATTGTAACAACCGATCCTGCACAGGATGGTCTAGACTGGATACAAATGTAACAATCCTTCAGCCACCTGAACATTAGGTGTGTGGGGAGGTTTTGGCCTCTAGATTTAAACAAGAATGTTACCATCTACCGACAGCAAGCAGAGATCTTGAAATGAATTCAGCATGTGTATTGATAACATTTTGTGTCATTCATGACATTTTCTTTTTGTAGAATTCTCTGTTCTTGCGTTGCGTGGAAACTTAAGAGGCCGACCCCAGTGATGTCAGGGTCGCAATGCATATGGAATAAATGATGCACTTCATTTCTTATCTAATGTTTTATCACTGAGCAGAAGAATAGAACCCCGGGATAGCAGAAAGTGCTGACACCAAGTCTTCATTTGCGGAATCTAATCAGATCGGCAGCGAACTGGAAAACCTAAAATTAGCTTTTATTTCCTGGTAAAAGGTGCTTAACACTTGTGTCTGCCAAGCACCTTGTGTCGAGATCCAGGAGGGACGCCGGGGGGGCCGTGGTTATGGGACAGTAACATTCAGGACTCTCTCTTGCAGTACAGATGCAGCTGTCATGGTACTTTAACCAGGGATATAGAGTGCCAAGAAAGGGTGGTAAGGGGTGCTCCTCTAACCAGTATTGTAAGGGGCGTAGCTATAGGGGCTGAGAGGTAGCAGTCACTACCGGGCCCAGGAGCCTGAGGGGGCCCAAAGACCCTTGTGCCACATAAGAAGACACTGGTATTATAGAAAGTGCATGCAGGTCAAGTTACTCCTCTGGCTGGAAGGAAGGGGTTAGGTCAAGAATTTGGTATGGTGGGTTGCTATTGAAATGTTTGCCTCAGGCAGCACGAAGGCTTTGTGCTTCCTGCCCCTGGCCACAAAGCACTGAGGGAAGGGGGGCCCAATCGGAACTCTTGCACCATGGCCAATGAGCTTTTAGCTACGCCCCTGAAGAGCACCCATGTTGGTTGTCACCCAGAAATTCATAGGTCACTACAGCAGAACAAGATAGTAAGACTTTTCCCAAGATATACACATTCCTTTAGTGTGGGATCGAACAGGTGGCAGACTAACATATCTTCTGGATTATTGGATGGCCATAACATGGTCTTCAGCTGGAGGACCACTGTCCAGATCTGGAGTGGGGACACCACTTAGTTACATTGATTAAGGACAGGTCTGGGAGCTACTGCTTGGCCAAAGGCCACCAAGACCCTCACAACAGCCAGCATCATGACATTGTGTATGGTGATGCTATGAAATGAAGAGGACCAGGAGCAGTAAGTTTATACTTTCTTTTTGTAGTCTAGGAAGATAACAAATTTTAGGGGTCAAGTCTGGGGAATTGAATAATTTTAGGGTTCTGGAATCTGAATACATTTTAGGGGTCTGAATAAATATAGAAGTTTAGGATCATAATTATTTTTAGGGTCTGATCTGTAGTCTTAATTAATTTCAAGGCTCTGATCTGGGGTCTGAATGAGTTAAGTAGTCTCATCTGGATTCTGGGGTCTTAATTTGAATTAGTCTGAATTTATTTATGGGTCTAGTCGGCTTATTCCATCGTTATAATAATACATCATTTTAGGGTTCTGAAGTAATTATAAAAATCTAACAAATATACAGTATAATTACTGATCTGATATGGAATGTGAACTTTAGGGGCTGGCCTTGAGTCTTAATTAATTTTTGAGATCTAATATGGGGTCTCAATAAGTTTGTGGGTACGGGACCTTGATTTTGGGGTCTGCTCTGAATTCATTTTAGGAGTTTAGTTTGGGCCAAATTAATTATAAGAATTGAGCCTAATCACTAAATAATTTTAGAAACCTAGTCTTGGTTCTAAGGGGTCTGAATTAAATTTAGAGGTCTGATCTGGAGTCTATTCTGGGGTCTAAACAGGTTTAGTGGTCTTCTTCCAGGTTTCAATAAGTTTAAAGGTTTCCCTAACAAATAATAAAACACAAACAATAATAAAACTTTATGTAAACATTTCTACAAAATGTGTGCAACGTTGAAAACACGATCTCTATTGTTAGCATTTAGATTAAGGTCCAAAAATCCATCTGAGGGCTTGTTACTATGTATCAGAGTAGGCAAATCTGAGACAAATCCCCTCTCCTGTACTTTAGGCGGATGACTCACACTGAGACTGAGAAGGGAAGGGTGCGGAATCCTCCTAGTATGGGCAGAAAGCCCAAGGTCCACTGAATGACCCTACGGCTGTCTGACCATATTTCCTGTTACATACCGTAACATGTCAGTACATTATAGTAGCTTTATAGTTAAAAAAATAAAAATCTGAAATATAAAGCCCCCTATGGGATTAAAAAAATAACAATCTATGCTTAAAGAGAAAAATGTGCAAAAACACACATTTCAAACAATAAATAACATTTATTAAACATAAGTCCCAAAACACTAAATAACAGACATGTTTGATATCATCACTAATAGAGCAGTTCTCACAATGGCAACATGAACAAACACAATAAGCTGGCACTTCCTATTGGCTTTACTGCATAGACTTGGACATGAAGAGCAGAGTCATTCATCATGGTCTCCATCAGAAAAACTATGAAATTAATTACTAAGGTAAAAACCATTAATTTACATTCTTATTTATGCATAAACTTTCTGGAGATGTGGTCAAGTATTTTAAAAAAGCTTCAGTGTCTTTTGGTTCAAACTTGCAAGATGTCTATTTTAGAACATTGGCTGAGAATGTGCACTGGCTTCGACTTGGGACATAAGGCATATGTACCAAATGCCAGTCTTCAGCAATCTGGGAAACTGCAAACAATTCTTCTAATTTCCTAACTCTTTTGTTTATGAATAGAATGCCAGGACTGCAGTCAAGACTGACACATTGTAAAAATGTTCTGTGTGCACTGTTTTATACAATTCATTCCCTTTCATAAACAGAATTTTTCAAGACTCAATCCAGTAACAACTGACAACTCGCTGGTTTCCATTATCCTCCACATATGCCGATCAGATGCTGCTGAAACCTTTTTAAGGGTTCGCTAAATTTAACCTAACCGTTTTCTGCTATGTTAGACAGGAAGTGGTATTTAAAGAATTAGCCTAGGGGCTCCATAAATATAGAACAGGAAAACAAAAAACGTGAGGCCATATTGGTGGTCGTGAAAAAGGGAGGGGTCTGCATCAAGGAAATGCGGTTTATTTTAATCAGCCGTGATCTTGATTGGTCAGCACTTGTACAGCTCTGTGTTGTGGTTTTAAATCACAGTTCAGACTGCCCAAAAATTTCTGCAAGGGGGATACATCACTGGAGATGGGGGGGGGAGGGGGGGCGACACAACGAATAGTTATAGAACTCATCACAGAGAAGTGTCTATATTGATCTGACAAATGATAAAAGAACTAACAACGGCCTTAAAGCAAAAGCAGAAACAAATGCAAACAGCTAAACATTGCACATGGCCTGAGAGCGACCGGTACACAATAACACGAGCAATGCAAAAGAGCCTGTTACCACAGCATTAAACAAGTCACATATGTATGATATGAATAAACCATGCTGGTATAACCTGGGCATCTCCTGTATATAATTATATATGTACAGCTGGTGTAAGTTATACATCTTCTTGTATATAGTGATATGGAGCATGCTGGTATAACCTGGGTATCTCCTGTATATAATTATATATGTACAGCTGGTATAAGTTATACATCTTCTTCTATATAGTGATATGGAGCATGCTGGTATAACCTGGGTATCTCCTGTATATAATTATATATGTACAGCTGGTATAAGTTATACATCTTCTTCTATATAGTGATATGGAGCATGCTGGTATAACCTGGGTATCTCCTGTATATAACTATATATGTACAGCTGGTATAAGTTATACATCATATTGTATATAGTGATATGGACCATGCTGGTATAACCTGGGTATCTCCTGTATATAATTATATATGTACAGCTGGTATAAGTTATACATCTCCTTGTATATAGAGATATGGAGCATGCTGGTATAACCTGGGCATCACCTGTATATAATTATATATGTACAGCTGGTATAAGTTATACATCTTCTTGTATATATTGATATGGAGCATACTGGTATAACCTGGGTATCTCCTGTGTATAATTATATATGTACAGCTGGTATAAGTTATACATCTTCTTGTATATAGTGATATGGAGCATGCTGGTATAACCTGGGTATCTCCTGTATATAATTATATATGTACAGCTGGTATAAGTTATACGTCTCCTTGTATATAGTGATATGGAGCATGCTGGTATAACCTGGGCATCTCCTGTATATAATTATATATGTACAGCTGGTATAAGTTATACATCTTCTTGTATATAGTGATCTGGAGCATGCTGGTATAACCTGGGCATCTCCTGTATATAATTATATATGTACAGCTGGTATAAGTTATACATCTTCTTGTATATAGTGATATGGAGCATGCTGGTATAACCTGGGTATCTCCTGTATATAATTATATATGTACAGCTGGTATAAGTTATACATCTCCTTGTATATAGTGATATGGAGCATGCTGGTATAACCTGGGCATCTCCTGTATATAATTATATATGTACAGCTGGTATAAGTTATACATCTTCTTCTATATAGTGATATGGAGCATGCTGGTATAACCTGGGTATCTCCTGTGTATAATTATATATGTACAGCTGGTATAAGTTATACATCATCTTGTATATAGTGAGGTGGAGCATGCTGTAATAACCTGGGTATCTCCTGTATATAATTATATATGTACAGCTGGTATAAGTTATACATCTTCTTGTATATAGTGATCTGGAGCATGCTGGTATAACCTGGGCATCTCCTGTATATAATTATATATGTACAGCTGGTATAAGTTATACATCTTCTTGTATATAGTGATATGGAGCATGCTGGTATAACCTGGGTATCTCCTGTATATAATTATATATGTACAGCTGGTATAAGTTATACATCTTCTTGTATATAGTGATATGGAGCATGCTGGTATAACCTGGGTATCTCCTGTATATAATTATATATGTACAGCTGGTATAAGTTATACATCTTCTTCTATATAGTGATATGGAGCATGCTGGTATAACCTGGGTATCTCCTGTGTATAATTATATATGTACAGCTGGTATAAGTTATACATCATCTTGTATATAGTGAGGTGGAGCATGCTGTAATAACCTGGGTATCTCCTGTATATAATTATATATGTACAGCTTGTATAAGTTATACATCTTCTTGTATACAGTGATATGGACCATGCTGGTATAACCTGGGTATCTCCTGTATATAATTATATATGTACAGCTGGTATAAATAAAACATCTTCTTGTATATATTGATATGGAGCATATTGGTATAACCTGGGTATCTCCTGTGTATAATTATATATGTACAGCTGGTATAAGTTATACATCTTCTTGTATATAGTGATATGGAGCATGCTGGTATAACCTGGGTATCTCCTGTATATAATTATATATGTACAGCTGGTATAAGTTATACATCTCCTTGTATATAGTGATATGGAGCATGCTGGTATAACCTGGGCATCTCCTGTATATAATTATATATGTACAGCTGGTATAAGTTATACATCTTCTTGTATATAGTGATCTGGACCATGCTGGTATAACCTGGGCATCTCCTGTATATAATTATATATGTACAGCTGGTATAAGTTATACATCTTCTTGTATATATTGATATGGAGCATACTGGTATAACCTGGGTATCTCCTGTGTATAATTATATATGTACAGCTGGTATAAGTTATACATCTTCTTGTATATAGTGATATGGAGCATGCTGGTATAACCTGGGTATCTCCTGTATATAATTATATATGTACAGCTGGTATAAGTTATACGTCTCCTTGTATATAGTGATATGGAGCATGCTGGTATAACCTGGGCATCTCCTGTATATAATTATATATGTACAGCTGGTATAAGTTATACATCTTCTTGTATATAGTGATCTGGAGCATGCTGGTATAACCTGGGCATCTCCTGTATATAATTATATATGTACAGCTGGTATAAGTTATACATCTTCTTGTATATAGTGATATGGAGCATGCTGGTATAACCTGGGTATCTCCTGTATATAATTATATATGTACAGCTGGTATAAGTTATACATCTCCTTGTATATAGTGATATGGAGCATGCTGGTATAACCTGGGCATCTCCTGTATATAATTATATATGTACAGCTGGTATAAGTTATACATCTTCTTCTATATAGTGATATGGAGCATGCTGGTATAACCTGGGTATCTCCTGTGTATAATTATATATGTACAGCTGGTATAAGTTATACATCATCTTGTATATAGTGAGGTGGAGCATGCTGTAATAACCTGGGTATCTCCTGTATATAATTATATATGTACAGCTGGTATAAGTTATACATCTTCTTGTATATAGTGATCTGGAGCATGCTGGTATAACCTGGGCATCTCCTGTATATAATTATATATGTACAGCTGGTAGAAGTTATACATCTTCTTGTATATAGTGATATGGAGCATGCTGGTATAACCTGGGTATCTCCTGTATATAATTATATATGTACAGCTGGTATAAGTTATACATCTTCTTGTATATAGTGATATGGAGCATGCTGGTATAACCTGGGTATCTCCTGTATATAATTATATATGTACAGCTGGTATAAGTTATACATCTTCTTCTATATAGTGATATGGAGCATGCTGGTATAACCTGGGTATCTCCTGTGTATAATTATATATGTACAGCTGGTATAAGTTATACATCATCTTGTATATAGTGAGGTGGAGCATGCTGTAATAACCTGGGTATCTCCTGTATATAATTATATATGTACAGCTTGTATAAGTTATACATCTTCTTGTATACAGTGATATGGACCATGCTGGTATAACCTGGGTATCTCCTGTATATAATTATATATGTACAGCTGGTATAAATAAAACATCTTCTTGTATATATTGATATGGAGCATATTGGTATAACCTGGGTATCTCCTGTATAATTATATATGTACAGCTGGTATAAGTTATACATCTTCTTGTATATAGTGATATGGAGCATGCTGGTATAACCTGGGTATCTCCTGTATATAATTATATATGTACAGCTGGTATAAGTTATACATCTCCTTGTATATAGTGATATGGAGCATGCTGGTATAACCTGGGCATCTCCTGTATATAATTATATATGTACAGCTGGTATAAGTTATACATCTTCTTGTATATAGTGATCTGGACCATGCTGGTATAACCTGGGCATCTCCTGTATATAATTATATATGTACAGCTGGTATAAGTTTTACATCAAGACACGGAGGCTCATATTGCTTTCTCCTTCTTTACTTTCCACCAATAGCAGCAAAGAAGAAATTTACATAATCATAACAACAAAGGACCCTCCCCTGACAGATCCTATAATAAGCAGTGTCCTCTTCAGTAACTTCCTCTTTCTTTGCTGCTTCCACCAAGATAAGTAACATCTATTTCAGTATATTCTTGTGGCCTGATTGCTGTGATGTAAGGGTTAAGCTCGGAGCTTCTGCTTGCTCAGACTACTGGATGTCAGACTGTGTCTCTTAATGGAGTTTATTCCCCTTATATATATTTGTATATTGTTTCTAGGCCTTCATATCTTAGGGATTCATTCTAGGCCCCTTTCCCTCGCTTGGGGGTTCTCCCCCCCTTTTTTCTTATTGTTACCCGTTTTGTTTTTCCCTGTATTATTTTCCGTTTGCGATTATGGGCTTCCGGTTTCCCACCCTTATTCTGGCCGTTACCTGCGGCCTGCTCCGGCGTCCGGAGGTGTTCCTCCACTCTTTGCTCTCCTCTACTTGGTGCTCCGTTCACCATCTCTCTCCGGCGCCGGCTCTGCTTATTTCTCGCTGGTCGCGAGATCTCGACGGCCATTTTGGGAGCTCCCGCGCGTGTTCTCGCAGGATTTCGGCACTGCATCTACATCGGACGGTCTCGGCTCCTCTCTGCGGCTCCTGGGGTGATTAACCCCTCGTTTTGGTTAGTTGGGGGGTTGTTAGGCTAGCACTTGCCATTTTAGCTTCCCCTTAGATTACCTGCAGCTGTAGACCTGATTTATTATTATCATTATTATTTATCATTATTATCTGCATAGACCAAGCATGTCATCCGACCGATCCCCATCTGGGCCTACCCCCCCTCCATCTGGGGAGCCCAGAAGGTCTGAGATGAATGCACAGGCCCTGGAGTTGCAGCGCTCAGTATCTAGCGCAATAATTGAAGCCATGGGATCCATGTCATCCATGTTATCCCAGACTATCTCCCAGGCTTGTCTGTCCATGCCCCTGGCCCCTCTAGTCAGACGCCTGCTATACCTCATCCGCAGCCTGCCGTTTATGATACTCCTAATATACAGGAGAACCTGACTGGTGTGAATTCAGCCACCCTTGATAGCGTGCATAGATCACGCAAAAGAGCCTTGCCGCACCAGGCAGAAAGGGCGCGCACGTGGAAATGTGCTAGAGCACAAAATAGCGATGTCGAATCAGAATTGGATTCTGATACGGAGGCTAATGCGGAGGCGAACTGCCATTCCGAGGAGGAGATGGAATATGTTATTCCGGGCACTACTGGCCCTAGGCCTTCCACCTCTGGGTCTATGGGTCCTGCCTCCACCGCCCCTAATGCGGCATCTACCCTGGTGGATCCCTCTGGCACCCCCTTATTCGACCCTGATGCCCTCCACCACCCTAGGTCAGCGGAGTGGCTGCCGATGGCTCATGTGAGCGAATATTTAGAGCATTGGGTGCACCGTCCTCTGAGCAAAGAGGCGCGCAGCAAGCTCAGATCTGAGTGCCCCAGGCCATTGATCCCCAACAAGGTCTGTGAAACGCCGGCAGTGGATCCCAAGATGACACAGTTCTTGGCGAAATCCGGCTGGAACCCCCGTAAGGGGTTGGATTCGGCAATTAAGAGCTGCCAGGACAAGCTCCTTGACATTTTTGGCCCCCTTGCCAACATTTTTGAAATGGCCGAATCGGCCAGAGTGGACGGTTCTCCGATAGATCCGGAGGAGCTTACTGGCTGGATACAGAGAGCCATTTGTATTGCGGGCAGCACCAACTCCTCCCTGGCCATTGAACGGCGTAAAGCCATACTATTCAAAATAGATCCTAAACTGGCCAACCTGGCACTTACTGAGGCAGGTAAGGATGCACAGGGTCTGCTTTTCGGGCATTCCTTTATCAAGGACCTCAGCAGATATGTGGGAGCATTTACTGCCCTGGACAAGGCCCAGTCCTCCATGCATAGGGTTTTTCAGGGACGGGTCTCCACTAGGGTCGGCAGTAGTAGGGGCCGTCTGTCCGGCCGTTCAAGTTTCCAGGCCCGCAGCTCGGGCAGAGGCTCCTTCACCCAAAGACCACCCTTCCGGGACCAAAGGAATCCTCCTTTTTTCTTCCCGGCCAGAGGCGGCCAATGGCGTTCAAGATCCGTTAGAGGGAATCCGAATTTCCGAAAATCCTTCGGTAAGTCTTTCCCCAGTGGGGACTTCTTTGGTTCCTTGTGTCGGGGGCAGACTCCGTCTTTGTTCCCACGTTTGGTCCAGCATTACATCAGACTC
The DNA here is from genome assembly GCF_014858855.1 of Bufo gargarizans. NCBI lineage: Eukaryota > Metazoa > Chordata > Amphibia > Anura > Bufonidae > Bufo > Bufo gargarizans. The sequence continues at coordinate 33,348,042 of NC_058087.1, forward strand.
ATGGGTGCTGACCACTGTGCAGGGGTCCCACATAGAGCTTACAGAATCGCCAGATCTTACCCCTTCTACCCCACCACTTCCTCTGGCATTACCAGACAGGGTGCTCGTGGATTTAGAACTGTATTCCCTTTTTCAAGAAAGGGCGATAGAAAGGGCCCCTCCTACTCCGGAGGGTGTACTCAACAACATTTTTCTAGTGCAGAAAAAGGGTGGACAAATGCGTCCGGTGATAAATCTCCGTGCCCAGAACTCTGTGGTGCGCTATCGCCACTTCAAGATGGAGGGAATTCACCTCCTTCGGGACTTGTTGATTCCGGGGGACTGGATGGTGAAGCTGGACCTCAAGGATGCCTATCTGACGGTCCCAATTGCCTCTTCGTCCAGGGATCTTCTGCGCTTCCTGTGGAAGTGTGGCGCTTCACTTGCCTGCCGTTCGGCCTTTTCTTCGGCGCCTTGGTGCTTTACCAAGCTTCTGCGCCCGGTCATGGCCTGGTTACGGAGTCGGGGTGTGTGTCTAGTCATCTATCTAGACGACATCCTCATTATGCATCAATGTCAGTCGACGCTGCTACAACACCTTCTGTGGACCTAGAAACTCCTTACGGCTCTTGGATTTCTGCTCAACCCGAGAAACCCTGCCTCACGCCGTCTCGACGGATGGAGTTCCTGGACTTCACAGTGGACTCTGTTGCGGAGTCTCTCAGTCTTCCGTCAGAGAAGTTGCGGACGATACGCAAGGAGTTGAGACATGCCCTCTCAGCTACCTCCCTATCCTTACGCCACCTGGCTTGCATCATTGGCCTGCTGGCCTCCTCTATCCAGGCGGTGTTCCCCGCTCCTCTCCATTATCGGGCCCTACAGCGCCTGAAGTTTGCCCACCTTCGTGCCGGGGCCTCGTTCGCGGACGCGGTGCTTCTGGACCAGGAAGCGCGGGAGGAACTTCGTTGGTGGATATGCAACTTGGAAGCCTGGTACGGCAGAGCAATCTTCGGATGTCAACCAGAATTCACGGTGGAGTCGGCCGCGAGTCTCCAAGGCTGGGGTGCCCACTGCGAGGGTATTTCCGCAGGGGGTCGATGGTCGGAGGCCGAGACCCAACTTCACATCAACGCTCTGGAAATCCTGGCGGGCTCGTTTGCCATCCGGAATTTTACCAATGGCATCGCACATGCATGCATCCGATTACGCATGGACAATGTGTCGGCGGTCCGCTATGTCAATCACCTGGGCGGCACCCAATCGGCTACCTGGCCCGACTGGCAAAGAGTTCTGGTCCTACTGTTTTTCCAGGGACATCATGATACAAGCGAGTTCCTTCCGGGTCTACACAACTACCGAGCGGATCGGAGTTCCAGATGCTTCACGGACGGCAGCGACTGGAGGCTCGCACCGGAGATGTTCTCCACGATCTCGGACACCTGGGGTCCTTGCGCCATAGACCTCTTTGCGTCACGGCTCAATACTCACCTTGCCAGGTTCTTCAGCTGGCACCCGGATCCGGAGGTGGAGGCGGTGGACGCGTTTCTCCAGGGCTGGTCGTCAGCTCTACATTACGCGTTTCCATCTTTTGCCATGATCCCGAGGATGCTGCTACAGACTCGTCATCAGATTGCGGAATTGGTGGTGGTGATCCCCTTCTGGGGGACTCAAGCCTGGTATCCGATCCTCCTGGTGGATGTACCTCTCCTTCCTCCGGATCGGACGGATCTCCTCCAGGACCCTCTGGGTACTCCACATCCCCTGCTGGTCGACGGCTCCCTTCAACTTCTGGCGTGCCGAATCTCAGGACTCCCGGAGAGGTCGAGGGAATTTCGGAGGCAACTAGACGCCTCCTGGACAACGTTTGGGCTCCCGGCACCCGAAAGTCTTACCGGGCAGCTTGGGGATCTTGGGTTAGCTAGTGCGTGGACGGGACCTGGATCCCATTTCGGCGCCTGTGACCCATTTATTACTATTCTCTACGTCTCTTTTTGAAGCAGGAAAAGCTTATCGGACCATTAATTTGTTCCGTTCAGCGATTTCTTTGGATGGCGTTACGGCGGGTCAACACACTTCGGTGTCACGCCTACTACGTGGCTCACGCTTGGCTCGGCCTCCTCGGCCACGCTTCACCACTACGTGGGACGTTTCCCTGGTCCTTCCTTTCCTCTCTGCGTGGCCTGAAAACGTGGCTCTTTCCCTCCGTCAGCTGTCGGCCAAGTTGCTGACCCTCTTTTGCCTCATTTCCTGTAAGAGGGTTTCGATGTCAGGGCTCTGGATCATGATGCGAGATCCTTTTACTCCCGAGGGCGTCACGTTTAACATTACGCAGCGCACCAAGACCATTATTCGGTCTGTGTCTTATCCCTGTTTCCGTCTTCTCCAGTGCTTTGTCCTGTAGCCTGCTTGCGGGAATTATGAGTGCGCACTCGGACTCACCGCTCCGCGAACGTCCCCACAACTTTTTTTCTCTATTCGCCATCCTTTTGGCCCGGTGACTAGTCCCACTTTGGCGCGTTGGATGAAGTGGGTCATTTCCCTTTCAGGGATTGATACGGCGGGCTTTACCGCTCATTCGGCCAGGGGCGCGGCTGCCACTGCCCTGGCTGTTTCGGGGACTCGTTTGGAGGATATTTTGCGTTTGGCTGACTGGTCTAGGGCCACGACGTTTAGAGAATTTTATTTCCGTCCTCCCACTCATGTGTTTTCTTCTATTATTGATCAGCTTTGAACTTGCAATATGAGCCTCCGTGTCTTGATGTAAAACTAAATGATTTTCCTATTTCATGACGTAAAGTCATAGTTTATTAAAGACACGGAGGCGAGTATTGCCCGCCCTTTTATTGTGTGTTTAGGATTGGACTGTTTACATTGTCTTTTATTGTTATTTATTACGTATATTTATATTACTGAATATTTATGGTTCTGTTTTTCAGCGACCTTATGGTGTACGACCGTTTCCAGGGTCGATCTTGTTCAG